>NW_005841864.1:4181263-4181883 GCF_000455745.1 Alligator sinensis
GCACCCAGAGAGTCGTGGTGGATGGGTCAGTTTCGACCTGGAAGGGTGTGGGCAGTGGGGTCCCGCAGGGCTCGGTCCTTGGACCGATACTCTTTAATGTCTTCATCAGCGACTTGGACGAGGGAGTGAAGTGTACTCTGTCCAAGTTTGCGGATGACACAAAGCTATGGGGAGAAGTGGACACGCCAGAGGGCAGGGACCAGCTGCAAGCAGACCTGGATAGGTTGGACAAGTGGGCAGAAAACAACAGAATGCAGTTCAACAAGGAGAAATGCAAAGTGCTGCGCCTAGGGAGGAAAAATGTCCAGCACACCTACTGCCTAGGAAATGACCTGCTGGGTGGCACGTAAGTGGAAAGGGATCTTGGAGTCCTAGTGGAGTCCAAGATAAACGTGAGTCGGCAGTGTGACGAAGCCATCAGAAAAGCTAATGGTACTTTATCATGCATCAGCAGATGCATGACAAATAGATCCAAAGAGGTGATACTTCCCCTCTATCAGGCACTGGTCAGACCGCAGTTGGAGTACTGCGTGCAGTTCTGGGCACTGCACTTCAAGAGAGATGTGGATAACCTGGAGAGGGTCCAGAGAAGGGCCACTCGTATGGTTAAGGGCTTGTAG
>NW_005841864.1:4181893-4208530 GCF_000455745.1 Alligator sinensis
GGAGAGACTAGAGAAACTGGACCTCTTCAGCCTCCGCAAGAGAAGGTTGAGAGGCGACCTTGTGGCTGCCTATAAGTTCATCACGGGGGCACAGAAGGGAATTGGTGAGGTTTTATTCACCAAGGCGCCCCCGGGGGTTACAAGAAATAATGGCCACAAGCTAGCAGACAGCAGATTTAGACTGGACATTAGGAAGAACTTCTTCACAGTTAGAGTGGTCAAGGTCTGGAATGGTCTTCCAAGGGAGGTGGTGCTCTCCCCTACCCTAGAGTTCTTCAAGAGGAGGCTGGATATGCATCTGGCTGGGGTCATCTAGACCCAGCACTCTTTCTTGCCTATGCAGGGGGTCAGACTCGATGATCTTTTGAGGTCCCTTCCGACCCTAACATCCATGAATCTATGAATCTATGGCCAGGAATGCAGCCTAGCAGCATGTAGAGCAGAGCCCAGCAGATAAGTCTGTGGAGAGAAGGGGCATGGAGGGCAGATCAAGGACCCCATAGTAAAGGAAGGAGTGGGGCAAGGGGCAGGGGCAGGGGCTTGGGTGAATGGGACCCAGGGCCAGGGTGGGTTGTGGGATATAGGCACGGGCGGCTCATCCAGGGCACAGAGTGGGAGGCTCCCCACCACTGCGGGCACCTCCAGGAGGAGCATGGGGGGCATGTGCCCCCTAGATATGTGCATGGGGTGGAGGTGGGCTGCCCGCTGCAGGTTGTGGCTCTGCACCCTGCTGTCTTTGCCCTGTGAGTCACTTGATGCCATGTTGTGCCTCCTGCCACTGAGCGGGCAGGGGATGTGACATGGCCAGCAGGCATCTCCCAGGGCAAAGGCAGCAGGGCGCAGTGCCCCAGCCCACAGTGGGGAGCCCACCTCTGCCCTGTGCACAAATCCACAGCCTGCCTCTGCCCCCCATGCCTCCCCTGGGGTGCGTGCAGCAGTGAGGAGCTGCACCCCCTGCTTGCACTCCTCAACAAGCCTCTAGCAGGTCTGTTCTATGACCTACCTTGGCCCTGGGTCCCCATTCAATCCTACCCCTTCCACCCTCCTTCCCTTACCATGGGGGCCTGGATCTGTCCCCTCCACCCCTTCTCTTCCCCACATCCCTTTCCTCCACAGACTTACCTGTATGGTACTGTGTCTGTATGTGCATGTCTATGTGTGTCTGTCCCTCACTCCCAAGCCACAGCGCCACCATCCCTGCTGCTGCCCCTTCACTCCTAACCCAATGTACCCCTTATCCTGCCAGGGCAATGGGGGACCCCACTCCACACACACACACACACACACACACACACACACACACACACATGTGCAGCTGCCTACACCTTCACAAATCCCCATGACACTCCATCCCCACCCCCAAACCATGCAAAGTACCTGCATAATTTTGCATAATTTTGAGTTTTTCCACACATCATTTTCATTTTTTAGCTGTGTGATTAAAATTGCGATTAATTGCAACTAATATTTGTAATCACGCAACTAATCATGATCCAATTTTTAAATTGTTTGACAGCCCTAATTTAGAGCAAAAAAAAATCCTGATGATTAGATCCAAATAGCCCTAAGCAGTCACTGTTCTGTCTGCCTGTCCCAGTGAAATTGGAGACACACACACACACATCTGCATTAGTTAACATACCACATGCCTAGGGTCCATGGGGCTGGGGTCCCTGCTGTGGGAGATGGGAGGGAGGGAGGGGGATATCTCCTGCTTGAGCATCAAGCGGGGGGGCAGGGGGAAGCCAGGCATACCCTGTTGTGCCTGCAAGTCTCTGCCGGAGCTCCAACCAGGGAACAGATGAGAGGGGCCAGCCCTGCTGTGGAACAGAGGGCCCTGCCCAGTAGGCCTGTGTGAATAGGAAAGTATTCAATTTGGATTCAGATTTGGCTGATTCAGAGGACAGTGATTTGATTCGGATCACTGTCCTGAATTGATTTGGCCAAATCAACTTTGGAAGATTCAGTGCTGATTCAGAAAGATTTGGTGATTCAGATCGGCCAAGGAGCGGGCGCCCAGGGAGAGGCAGCCACAGCCAGGCAGCTGCGTGTCCTCCCACAGCTGCTCTGGCTGTGCCTGCCTCTTCCTGGGTGGGGGGAGCCACAGGAGAAGCCCCATGGCTGCTCTGCCTGACCCCATCCCATGCCTGGCCCCAGCTTCCCAGCACTTAAAAAAAAAAGAAAAAAAAAGTCCCATCTCACTGGCTGCAGCAGTGATTGGGGCCTCTTGGCACTGGTGGCAAAGCCCACCCATGCAGCACGGGGCAGTGAGGGGCGGCAGGTATCCACCCCCCCACCTGGTACCTGCATGGTAGCTGCCCCATGGCGTGGTGCAATGCAGCTCGGCAGGACATTGCACGCTGTCTAGGAGCTGGGGCCACTGTGGCTGAGTGCTGCGGGGCAGGGAGCTGGGGAATTGAAGCGGGAGCTGGAGAATCAAACTGAGGGCTGGAGAACTGAACAAAATGAAACACTGTCCCTTCAAAACAGTGAACCGGAAGTCAAAACAAAACAGTGCTGTTTCGCACAACCCTACTGCCCAGATGTACCTTCTCTTTGTGACAGCCCTAGACCTGGTAGATATAGAATTGAATGGGGGGCGGGTATTTTGTTTGCCTTGCCTACATTGTTCTTATCTGCTGTTGCTGTGTATCAATAAAATTTGCCTATTATTGAACGGAAAAGTTGTGGTTGGTCTGAGGGTTTGGATCCGCCTGGAACACGGTATTTGGATCATAAATCCAGTGCCAACAGTACATCTGCTCTTTTTCTAGGCCCATACTGTTTCCATGCCCTGTATGTGGTAGCTCTGGACCCTGAGATGTGCAGGGATTTTCAGACAGGTAGAACCAGTCCATGTGATTGAAAGAGAGGAGCTGTAAGGTATTTTTCTGACTAGATTATGAAAAAATATGAACCAAGAATCTAATGCTGGGAAAGGTTCTAAAAGGCCTAAAAGTATTTCTGCAATTCTCTTGGTCACAATAGGTAAAGTATATAAATGAGAAAGCATTTTACAGGACACAGATACAGGTACAATTCTAACCACTGGAAAAAGTTTGATTTACCAGGAGAACTAAATTCTGAAGAGGTAATAGAAACACAAAATCTAATGGTCCCACAGCTGCTAGATTTACTTATGGAAGCTCTGGTCCCTCATTTCCTGTTAGTGGTACTTAGATACTACAGTAGTGGGCATTGTAGAAAATAGCATGATAGAAAGAGACAAATTCGGAGATCCATAATTTCCATCCAGTCCTTTCTCTGACTCACTCTGCTTACAGTCAGGATTGGACAGCTATGGTTTCTTAATTTAATTTCCTTCCTTTCAAATGTTTTCTTACTGTAAATATAATGACTCCAATTCTCTGTTCCAATACAGACGTTCTGAGCCAATCTGTAAGCTTAAAGCTGCTGTAAATCTTATTATGCAGTTAGGCAAGAATTGCTCTGTGCATTGGAACTAAGGGAAAGCATTGAGTTTGGATCTGGGCTTGGATTCCAAAAAGGGAGTATGTCCTGAGGGAATGGGCTGGGGCAACCCAGCTGATCAATGGCTGGTCTAGTTGTTCCCCTAAACCATAAGTAGCCAGGCATAAGCTAAACAGCACTAGGCTGTTATAACATGCAGGAGACAAACCTAGTTCCCAGCCAACAGCAATATCAAGGAACCATAACACTGGCTTATAATAACTGTTGGACCACCCTGTTTAATGACAGCCCAGAGAATACCTCAATTAGATTTAATCTAGGTCTAAGCTAATATTCTGAATTGTTGTTTTAAAATTCATGCACGTTTATTTACAAGTTTAATTCCCTCTTCCTAAATATTTTTATTTACAAGTAATAACACAGTTGCCATCTGTTGTGTTCCAGTGCTCATTCATAATAGTATATGTTCAAATATTCCCCACGTGAAAAGAGTCCTTGCTTCTGGTGTAATTACTGTCCCCCTTTTTGCTATTCATCAGTACGCTGCATTTTTCAGTCACTGATCCAGAATCCCATCCTATGTTGTTATACTGTCTCCTGCATGCTTATTGTTCAACTTGACACTGTGTGTGAGCAACTCAATTGTTGCAAAAAAATTTTCTTAAAATATGCAAAGAGAATAAGGTCTTTACAATGAATAACTTGGCACCAATTTTGCATATTTAACAAGCCCTGTATTGAGCTTACTATATTGTCTGCCCAAATAAATAGCTCATTCCATACAACATCTGAAGTTGCAGCATTTTAGTTTTGTATAAGTATGTTAAAATCTTGTAATTTCCTTGCATTCCTTTCATTATTCCCCTCATCATCTAAACTCAATAGATCATATTAATTTCAGCGTCTACCTTTATCAATATTAGCACTGTCAGCAGATAAAAGAGTAAAAATCAAAAGAATGTAATAAATGCATGTACATACTTTAGAGCCTTCTTCATTTTAAGATTTAATTTGTTTGATAGTCTGGAAGATGACAATGATCTAAGGACAAATCATAGTAGCTTTTTATTGAGAAATACATATTTTAAAGTATAGAACTACCAGGATTCATAAGTTACTGTTCTGAAATTTAGCAAAATGCTAAATTATGACTTTCTGAGTATTTAGATCTCATTTTATGTAGATAAAATAAAAATAAATTAACATGTATGCATGTGAGTTTTAAGGTTTACTTTGAGTTACTTTGTGTTCCAAGAAGAAGGACTACTGGGAAGAGATGGGGTCCACCTGACAAAGACAGGAAATAATGTTTGCACCTACAGGTTTGCTAACCTAGTGAGAAAGTCTTTACACTAGGTTTACTAGGGGATGAAGAGAGAAGCCAAAAAGGAAATAAAGAGCCATGGGACCTGGATAAAATGTAGTAAAGGGAAGAAACAGTTGAAATCTTAGCAATGCTGTCAATGAGAAGACAGGATAATCAGTGAGATACCTGAAAGGTTTATGTACTAACACAAGAAGCACTGGGAATAAACAGGAAGAATTGGAAGTCCTCGTACAACTGAGGAATTATGATGTAATTTTGATTATGGAGATATGGTGGCATAGTTCACATGACTAGAGTATGGTCAAGGATGGTCACAGCTTATTCAAGAAGTATAGGAAGGGAAAAAAGAAGGGGGTCCTGACCTATATATAAAGGAGATGTACATATATCCTAAGGTGCAGTATGAAGTGAAAGGTCAGCCTACTGAAAGGCCTCTGAGAAGAGGTCAGAGGGGAAAGCACCAAGGGAGATGCCATGATGGCAACCATATCAGGAAGAAGAGGTGAATGAGGCCTTCTTTAAAAAACTGACAGAAGCTTCCAAATTGCAGGGCCTGGTTCCCGTAGGAGACTTCAGTTATCAGGACATCTGCTTGGAAGGCAGTGCACAAGCAGTCCAGCAAATTCTTGGAGTGTGTTGTAAATAATTTTTTGCTAAAGATGGTAGACAGGTCAACAAGCAGAGAAGCTCTTATCAACTTGCTGCTCAGAAAGAAGGACTTGATTGAGAATGTGAAGGTGGAAGCTAATTTGGGTGACCCTGGACACGTCTACACGTGCTGTTGTTATTGCGCTATCATTTAGTATTGCACTGGTAGCACATGGTTATTATTAGCTGCTACATCACCATAGCTACATGCTATAGTGAGGGAGCACATTGCTAAGGCAACATAGCAGCAGTGTCATGGTTTTTGCCCACGAATGCTGTCACATGTAAACATGCCGAATGACAACAAAGTTGAAGATCTAAGGGGAGAGAAGAAGAAGACAATAAAGACACTGGACTTCTGAAATGCAGACTTAACAGCTATTTAGCAAGATCTCCTGGGAGGCAAGTCTCAGGGAAAAAGAAGTCCAGGAGCACTGGCTGCCTCCATTAATGAGGCCCTATTGAGGACTGAGGAGGAACTTATCTTGATACAACAGAAGAATGAGAATTGCAACAGGAGATCAGTCTGGCTAGGCAGCAGTGTCTCCAATGAGTTGAAACTCAAACAGGAATCTTGCAAAAAGTAAAAATGTGGTCATGGCACTAGGGAAGAGTATTTGAGTATCACACGGAGGATCACATTCAGGAAGAATATTAGGAAAGCCAAAGCATATTTGAGAGGCAGCTGGCAAGAGATATAAAAGGCATTTTACAAGCATGTCAAAAGTAAGACAGCAAAGATAGAGATGGAGTCAAGCAGCCTAGAATAGCAGCAGAACAGGTTAGGGGTTACTTAAAGAATCTAGATTTCAAGTCGCCAGGGTCAGACAGGATTGGAAAAGGTCAAATATAGTGCCCATCTTTAAGAAAGTAAAGAAGGAGGATCCAGGGAACTACAGACAAGTCTGACCTCAATACCTGGAAAGATCATGGGGTATGTCCTCAAAGATCATTGAGACTATCAAAGAAATTAAATTGTGAAGCACCAAGAGGAGAACAAGGTGATCAGAAACAACCAGTATAGATTCACCAAGCAAATCATGCCAAACCAACATGATTCCCTTCTATCATAAGGTAACAGGTTCTGTGGATGCGGGACAAGCAATAGATGTGATACACCTTCATTTTAGCAAGGCTTTTCACGTTGTCTTCCACAGCATTTTCCATAACAAGCTAAAGAAAAGAAGAGTAGATGAAAGTACTGTAAGGGTGATACATAACTGGTTGGATCATCGTGCTCAACAATATGCTCAACATGATCATCAATGTTTGTTGGAAAGAGGTATCAAATGGGATTCCTCAGGGGTCTGTTCCGGATCCAGTATTGCTTAATATCTTTATTAATGATTTGAATTATAGGATTGAGTTCATGCTTAGCAGATTTGTGAATGGCATCAAGTTGGAAGGACTTGCAGGCACTCTGGAGAGCAAAGCTAAGATCCAGAATCATCTGGATAGACTGGGAAAATTGTCCACAATCAACCAGATAAAATTCAGTAAGGAGAAATGCAAAGGCCTGCACTTAAGATGGAATAACTGAATACACAAATACAGAATGGGGGTGGGGGGTGTGGCTGACTAGGCTGTAGTACTTCAGAAAAGGACCTGGGGGTTACAGTAGACCATAAGCTGAATATGAGCCAACAGCATGGTTTTGTTGCAAAGAAGGCCATCTGTGTACTAGGTTGTATCAACAGGACTGTCACTAGCAGATCAAGGGAAGTGATTCTTCCACTCTGTTCAGTACTGGTGAGGCTTCATCTGGAGTACAGTTTTGGGCCCACCACACTTCAAGAAATATGTGGACAGATTGGGAAGGGTCCAGTGCAGAGCAACTTGGAAGCATGACTTATGAGAAAAGCCTGAAAGAACTAGGGTTTTTTAGTCTGGAGACAAGAAGAATAAGAGAGGATTTGATAACAGTCTACAAATATCTGAAGACAGTTATAGAGAGAATGGAGATGAGCTTTCCTTTGTGGCTATAGGGGACAGGACTAGGAACAGTGGCCTCAAGATACAGCAGAGGAAATTTAGGTTAGAGATTAGGAAGTACTTTCTTACTGTGAGGGTGGTCAAAGATTGGAACAGGCTTCTTAGAGTAGTTATAGAATCTCCATTCCTGGACATTTTCAATAGTAGGCTGGACAGACACTTGGCTGAGATGGTTTACTGATGGATGATCCTTCCTTCAGCAGGGGTCTGGACTAGATGGGGTCTGTTCCAGTCCAACTTTCCTATGATTCTATAACTTACTGAATTTCATATTTTTAACTTAGCATCTTTTTCAAAAGGGGATTTTAAAAAGAGTTTACAGTAGCTTTACACTCTATTTCCACTGGAATTCTGTGGGTTTTTTCCTTAAAAAAAATCAGTAATTATTTCCCCCAGGTTAATGTGATATTAATTGTTTTTTCCAGCTGGTTCAGACAGAATTCTAACGAGAATTTAAGAGACAATTCTGGCAGGGAAGAAGGTTGGGAGCAGACAGAACTCAGATCTATATTCAGTCTGTGTATCAGGAAGAAGAGGTGAAGCTACTCCAGGCTACTACATCCATGAACTGAATTGCTGGTGGCAACCACTCTCAAGACTAGTTCTCACAAAGGTTTTTGTAGCTCCCCCAAAACTTGAAAAACTAAAGCAAAACTGTCAAATTGTTTAGTATTAGGGTTTGCAACCTACAGCACATGGATCTGGGTTATGAAGATGTCATCCAGCTTGTGGCAGAGTTTCCCTCGTCAATCTTATGGCTCCTGCACCCCTCATGGGAGACCTTGCTGCAGTGTGGCCAGCAGCCAAGGGATTTTTGTAGCACCCTACCTGGCCCAGTTCTGCCAGTGACAGGAGTTGGCAGCAGTTGGTGACAGGGAGTGCATGGTGTCAGCACCTGCAGTAGTAGGTACCAGAGACTGGTTGCTGCACTGATGCCTCCCCACACTATAATGGTCTCTCTCATGTGGTAGGGGTCAGCGAGGCTAATAAGGAGACTGGACAAGCCTATGTCAGTGATGTGTCAGGGAGGGAAATACAGGGGAAGGGGGAAAATCACCTGTTGGGGTGGTATTCATGGTCTGCTGTTAAAAGGTTGCTTACTGCTGTTTTACAGCATGAAAGATTTGTTGTAAAGAACTCCATGTTTTAGGAGCAAACCTTTCTAAAATTACTGAAAGCCTTGCTCCCACAAAAAAGGAGGATGCAAACCTGACATTTCTAGCTCAGTTTCTACATCCTATTTTAATCAAACTAATTCCCTAGAAATGTGTCCATAAATGTCTGAATTGGCTGAGGGTCACATATGAAACAAATTAGGTTGATTAATTTAACTTGGGAAATGTGTGTGTTCAAAAGAGAGAGAGAGAGAGAGATAGAGAGAGAGAGAGAGAGTGAGTGAGTGAATTAGAAACATAATGGAGAGCCTGTCAAAATCTTAACTCCAGGGAAATTCTGACTAAAATATACCCATCCATCTATATTTATTCACATTTCCTACCTTTATATTTGCGTAAAACATTAATAAGAATTCTGTATATTAAATTACTTTATTATTAATTTATGAACAATCATAAAACCCACCATTTAATAAGTGATGCACTACTGCATTTTATCTTAGCCTCCTTTTTTAAAATATACCTGCATACTTAGAAAAGTGCACATAAAATCCTAAATATAGACAAAATACTACTTGATCCTGGCATCCTGACAAACAGTCACTCTTTAGGGATACTATACACTGAGACAGGCAGCACATTATACAGAAAAAACCCTGGTGTTCATGGCACAGGCACCATTGTAATTGTCCTATGGCATAAGAAGAGTTAACTGACCATGCAAAATACAAAACTGATATGACATGTATTATATGTACTTATACACTCTTTCAATAAGCTCTACATTTTTGAACTGCAGAAGCAATGCCTGAATTAATTAGGTTTCTAAAAATCATGGGTAGATTTTTAATTGAAAGGAACTAGAACAAACAAAACTGTAGAGTTGAGTGATGTTAAAAGAATAGGGAATGCAAAGTTCTTAGAATAATCTTTATGTAAAAAGACTCTCGTACTTTTGATGCTCTGTTATTCTTAGACATTTGCTATATTAAATGTAGCGGTGTCCTTTTGCTCCAATACACTTCATTTTATTCCTAAGTAATGTGCAAGTGTTACACTTAATAAGGACATTTAACTTGTCTTACAGGGTAAATAGATGACAGTGAATGCTGAATAAAATTGTAAGTGGAATAATTGCCTTGCTGTACAGTATTTCTCTTACCTGGACACCATCAGATGCAGGAATGTAACTTGCCCTTTTAAACGTGTCTGTAACATTTCTGAGGATTTCCACAGAAATAAGAAGATCCCCTGCATAAAAGTTTTTCCTCTGAGTTAAATCCAACAGAGTCTTTGTGACCTGGGACATTCCATCACCAGCCAGCATCCTTTGTCCCTTGGCAAGGTGCTCTTTAATCTGTGACAATCAGAAGAGTGAAGTAAATATCAGAACCTACTTTACTGCACCTAAAAATCTCTGAACCAAAATAAACATAACACATTCTAAGGAGTTTTAGGAATCCACAGGTCAGCTGTGCAATTATAAAGAAGTCTTATTTTAAAGAATGACATAAAATGACTTTACAACAGGATATGGTAATTAATGCACAATTTATCATAGAGTTATAAAGTTTAATGATAAAATGGATCATAAATCAATGAATCTTATTTCTATTATTTCATTCATTTACCCCTACATTAAATCTGATAACTTCTCAACAACTGTTCTCACACAAATATGTTGGATTGGGTTGCAAACACAGCCTGCTGTCCACAGTATTGTGAACATACAGTCTTTTTCCAGAAAAAGCAGCTGTAAAGCCATTGTGTTTAATACAGAAACCAAATTTATATAATCATAGTAAATTAGGGTTAGAAGGAACCTCAGGAGGTCATATACTCCAACCCCTTGCTCAAAGCTGGACAATTCCCAAGAGGAGCTGTACAGGAATAAGGGCCAAATTAGTCCAGGCTGCCTTTTTAAAATAAGTTTAAAATAATGTAGGATATTCTTTCCTATCCTAGTCCACTTGTGTTGGTCAATTTGAAAATGAAGGGACATGAACCACTCATTGATCCTCTTGTTCACTTTAAGTAAATTGGCATCTCTGAAATCTTGCAATAATACTCATGCTTAGGAAGTGTGAAGAAATACAAACAAGAATCAAGGAGCAGAAGGCTTATTTTTAACTTATCTCCACCTGCAGTTCTATGCCAGGCCACTGACAAATATAGCTTGTGACAGGGACGCAGAGGAAAGAAATGTCTTTTGCCAGAAGGGAACTGTATGTCAAAGTGAACTTGTGGATTTCAATAATTCCTGAACCCCAACTCAGTATATAAGTAGGATGTAAAGCATATCACAAGGGCAAATGTCATAATGCCAGCATACGCTGAAAAAAGAATGAAGAGGTTTAAGAAACCTGCTCTTTGTTGCATATAAATGTATAAATGTCTCTGCATCAAAGTTCACCAGACAGACCTTCACTCTAACCAAAGTAGCTACAGAGGCAACTCTATAGCCAGCAGCCATACTGTGTGGCATCATCTCTGAAAATGTACTTTCACCTCTGTTTTATCTTGGCCTGATTTTCAACATCCAAAGAGAAGGATGACTGATATGATGTGGTGATGCTTTTATTTTTTGCTTTTGTTTAATTACAAAAAAGTAACACAAATTCAGTATCTTAAAATCTCTACATTTTAAGGAAAACAAATAAGAATGTAAGAACACCCTGATATATAATATTAAAGAATTTGTATTAATATGACTATAACATATTTGGGCTCTATCCTCAGCTGCTGTGGGATAGACTATATATAATTAACAAAGGGTGAGGGTGTGAACAAAGTTGGTCTCTCAAACCTAGGACTATATCCCAGCATAATTCAGAGCAGTCACAAGTTGCTCCAAGGTGTATCTAGATGCTTACACCTCTATGAAGCATCAGAAGCAGCTACCTGGCACCTAAGGGTTGTCCCTACTGAGAGAATCCTCAGGGATTTCTATTTGCTAGGTACCCAGCTGCTGTAACCAGAACAGGGTGAGGATCCAGTCTTATACAGTTTTATCCAGTTAACTACATTAGCAAAAAGATAAAAGCATTATTATTCAATTTCAACAAACAACTGTTTGTAAGATTAAGTTAGGCAAATTACTTCTTTAGACAGATATTTCAGCAGAATGCCTCCTTCAGTGTTCAGAGAAAAGAAAAGGGAAATTATGTGATAAACTTGTTTACAGAATTCATTTTCAGTGATTTTCGTCAGATTTAAGAGTTTACTTTTAAAGCAATCTTGTAAAAATAGTATAGAATGAATAGGGGAGAGAAAGGAGACTTTTTAGATTAGCATCTCTAATCTCGGGAGCTCAGGAAATCTGGGTTGTATATATTACTGAGGTAAATAAATCATTGCTCTTGGAGAAAGTGATCTGCTGGGGAAGAGTCAGCAGGGTTTTTGTAAAGGGAAATCCTGCCTCACCAATCTGGTGGAGTTCTCTGAGGGTACTAACAAGGATGTGGAAAAGGGAGACCCGATTGACATACTATATTTGGCCTTTCAAAAACCTTCCAACAAGGTCCCCATCAAAGGCTATTAAAAACCTGTGTTGGCAAGGAATTGACGGGAAGGTTCTTTTGTGGACCGAGAGCTGGTTAAGAGATAGGAAGAAAATTAGGGCTAAATGGCCACTTTCCAGAATGAAGGGAGATCAAAAATGGGGTCTTGAAGGGATATATGCTGGGACCAATTTTGTTCAACATTTTCACTAACAACCTGGAAAGGGGATGCATGGTGAAATCTCCAAATTTGCAGATGATACCAAATTATTCTGAGTATCAAGTCCCAAGCTGTCGGAGAGGAGCTGCAGAAAGATCTAATCAATCCAAGTAAGTGGGCAAAAAATGGCAGATGAACTTTAATGTTGACAAGTGCAAAGTAATGCACCTGAAGAAAAATAACCTCAACTATATGTATACAATACTGGGTTCTGAACTATTATGACTCATGGAAGAAACCTTAGCATCATTGTAGAAAGTTATCTAAAAAGGTCATCTCAATGTGCAGCAGTGATTAGAAATGCAAAAGGGAATAGAAAGCAAAATCCAGAACATCATCATGCCATTATACAAATCATGGTGTGCCCACATCTTGAATACTGTGTGCAGTTCTGGTCTCTGAATCTCTAAGAGGAGAGGATGTTGTTGAATTGGAAAGGGTACAGAGAAGGGCAACTGAAAAGATCAAGGGTGTAGAACAGTTGCTGTATGAGGAGAGACTAAAAAAGCTAAGACTTCAGTTTGGAAAGGAGAAACCTGATGGGGGATATGATATAGATCTATAAAATCATCAAGTGAACAGGGAATTGTTATGAACTAAGTCCCAGAAAAACTAGAACTAGGGGGCATCCACTAAAGTTAGTAGGAGACAGGTTTAAAACTACAGAAAGTACTTTTTATGCTATGCATAGTTAACTTATGGAATTCATTGCCACAGGAACATTGTTACGAGGAACAATGGTAATAAGCTGATGGAGAATAGGTTTAGGCTGGAGATCAGAAGGCAATATTTTACAGTTAGGGTGGCCAAAATCTGGAACCAACTTCCCAGGGAAGTGGTCCTCGCCCCTACCTTGGGCATATTCAAGAGAAGGTTGGATGATCACCTGTCTGGGGTCTTGTGAACCCAGCATTCATTCCTGCCTGTGGCAGGGGGTCAGGCTAGATGGTCTGTTCAGGTCCCTCCTGACCCTAGCTACTATGAAACTATGAAACTATGAAAGGAAATGGTAGAGACAGATAACACAGTCAGGTTCACAAAAGGACTAGACAAATTTATGGATGATAGATCTATTAACGACTGTTGAACAGAACAGTTGGAGATTTTTCCTTTGGTATCTCTAAACCAATAATAGCAGATGCCTGAGAGGGTAATGCATATGGGACAGATCACTCTACATCTATCAAGTTCATTGCTCTTCATCTAGCATCTACTTCTGCTACTGTCAGAGAAAGATACTGGGCTAAATGGATATTGGTCTAATCCAGTGTGGCACTTTTTATGTTCTTACATTGAGTGGAAGCACAGATAATCTAGGGCTACCCTTCTTACTAGTGAAGTTCTCAGAACAATGTGGCTATACTCCATGGGTTCTATCCCTGTGATAAAACAAGATGCGTGACAAAATCTACCAGATGCCTAGCCATGTTAGGTATCAGCAGAGGTTAACAGATTGGGTTGAAGGAGGCCAGGGCGATGAATTTTACCTCCTCTGAAACATTTGGAAAGTCACCTCCTTGTCCTTCTGAAAGCTCTCCTTTATTATAATGCCCTTAAAATAGTTGACAGTAGATAGCAAGCTGTTGAGCTGTGACTATTGATCAGCATGTTCTTCAATACTGCATAACCATTTCCTTCCACTCCAGCTTTCATATGATAAATAAATTGAAAATTTTCTGAGAGGACATCCATCTTTTTGTTAATTTTGTACTCTAGCTGACACAGTGGTCTCCTGATCCATGACTGGCACTCTCAGTTGCTATTAAAATACAAAAAATAAATAACAATAAGAACAAGAGTTCTTAATGTTTTTGAAAGGGTAAACAGATATAGTGAGGATGAGTTTACACTGAAGAATTCTGCAGCCCTGTAGCAGCATCAGTTGAAGTGCTAATGTTGACCATGTCCTGAGAATAAAGATAGGTGCAGCAGTAGGAGCCTTGACTACAGAAATTTTTCCCACAGGCAATGGAATTATAATAAGACCAACGTCTTAAACAGGAGCCAATGTCAGCAGTGGCATCAGTGAAAGAGAAAACAACAATAGAGTAAAACAGTGAAAATGGATGCAAAGAATGTCATTTGGTAAAAAAGGTAACTCTAGGTGGAACAGTAACCACCAGAAGAGAGTAAGAAAATCTATAATGAGCAGCTTCCCCACCACCAATTCCTATTATGCATGCTCGTGTGTTGCTATTTACATCCTTTGATGTAATGTAGTTCTTTGCTGCACCCCTCAGCTAGTTTACCAAAATAAAATGTTGCTACCATTTATATCACCCTTGGATGGAGTGGGGACAGCGAAGAGAGGGCAGGAAGAAGAATGCAAATGCATGTCTGCAGACGCTGCAGAAAGTAGTACATGATGTAGTGCCATTTCCAGAACTGTACACATTACCATTACCTGCTACCATGCCATTCAGGATCAATTCTGCTGTGTGAGATAACTATGCCCATGTACTCAATAACATACGAGTCTTGCAAATACCGTCAAGAGAAAGTACATGTTAGGCCTGCAGCTCCTACAGAAATCTTTAACTATCACAGGCTAGAAGCTCACTTGGTGTGAACTAGCATAGCACTACTTACTTCAATGGACCTATAAAAATGTACACCACTAGTTATCTTGCCACATAGTACCCACTGCATGGGCACTGAAAGTCCAGAGAGAAGATGAATTATATTCCTCAGAAGCTCATGACAATATGCATTAATATTTCTAACCATCTGCTGGTTATTTCATTCAGGATATATTACATTATACCAGGGTTGGGCAATTATCTGGGCCTGAAGGACACTTAAGGAGTTTTGGTAAGCTATCATGGGTCACCCCACTTCCCCATCATGCCCAACAGCACAGCAAAACTCCCTAAGTGGCCCTTTAGCCCAAATAATTACCCACCCCTGATCTCAGGGCATAGAGGTGAGTGAACAAAGGTTAAAAGAACCTAACCTTTGTTCCCCACTTTTCCTTGCATCCCTTCCCCTAACCTGAGTGCCTGGCACATAACCAGGCCAGGTTGGTGCTGTGCCATGTTCTTGCGCACTGCCTTGGGACACATGGGCGAAGCTGGTGCAGCCATATGCTGGGGACTAGGGGCAAGGGAAGGGCTGCAGGGAAAAGGGGGCCAGGAGACACAGATTACGTGGGCTTGGCCAGGCCAGGCTAGTGCCACTGTGTGCTCCCTGCTTCTCCCTGCACCACTGTCCCTCCCCGAGTCCCTGGTGCATAGCCGGGCCAGGACAGTGCCATGCTGTGTTCCTCCACACCACTTTGAGCCATGTGGGTGCCCTGCCTGGCTGTGTGCCAGTGACTCGGGGTCAGGCAGAAGCCAGGCCAGGATTGGGCAGCCACTCCAGCTGTACCCACATGGTGCGGCCTGAAGCAGTGCATTGGAAAACCAGGCCACAGCCTGGCAGAACCCTGATAACCCATGGCTCCTGGTCCTCTTTCCCCTGAACCTCTTCTACCACCAGCAGGGAGAATCTTACTTGATCTTTGACTCACTTCCGGCTGGGGTGCCTGGTCTGCAAAGGGCCAGAAGGTTGAAGCTGCATAGACAGCTTCACTGGGAAGAAGCCTGGTCAGGAGCTCAGCCCCGCCTGCCTTGGAGCATACACTGGGAACTGGGGGGACAGAACAGGGTGGACTAGGCTGGGAGACTGGCTACTGCTACTGCAGCTGGCTATAGCATAGGGAATAGAGAAGGGTAGAAGGTGCTGAAAGTTAGGACAGCCATAGGCCAGATACAATTCTCCTACAAAAGAAATAACCGCAGGCTGGGTAGAATCATTTGGCAGGCCAGATTTAGCCCCTGGGTTGTATTTTGCCCACCCCTGAATTATACACTGCCTTCCATTGCCCAAACAAGTTACTCTGGTCATCATTCCAGGTCCTTCTAGCATTCTGTGAAGGTCGTTTTTCAGTAGTCTTTCAAGCAGGCTCATTAAAAATAAAGTTTATGAGCCGAGAGATGGTGAAATGAAGCAGCTGTTAAAGTGATACTTCAATTGTCAGCCCTACCTCTAGCAGCATGCATTATATATCTACGTACTTGAAAAATGACTGAAATGTTTAGCTGGACTTTGACTCAGGGTCTCAGCTGTCTATGTCCTCTGATTTGTCAGCATGTATGACACATCTAAAGTCTATACAAATTAATCCTGACAAAGTCAAGTCTTGGCTGCTGGCATCAAATTGACAATTTTATTTATGGTACGTAAATGTAAACCCAAATAGCTATATGCAGTCTGAAAAGCTTGCAAACATCAGCCTCTAGGCAAATTATAAAAGATTTTAAAGCATCATACATTTAAAGAATCAGTAAGAGCAGTTCCACCCTCTATTTTTGTTAAATTTTGCAATTTGATGGCTTAGGTTAAGATTTTGTCATTACTAATGTTGTCATTGGTCTACTCTGAGACAGGCATAGCAAATAAGTAAAAATAAAAATGAAATAAAATAATTGAAAGAAAAAATATATCTAAGTATCTTTCATTATCTGCAAAGATTTTGCTTTGTATTTCCCCCTCCTAGCTAGCACTAGATACTAAATAATTTAAGAAGAAAACTGTAGAATATTTAAATTGAGAATCTGAGGATCCTTAATAAATATTACATTATGAATTATCTTCACAACATTTTTGTCATGTAATTATCATTAGTACTATTTAATGGGTACTAGGGATTAAGGATCAGAAAGTTTATAGACTTAATTTGCAACCTTGGCTGTCTAAAGTTAGGCATCTAAATTAAAAGCTTAAAAATGTAGTCCTGGGCACAATTCTGTTGCCATTCTAAGTTGCATAGACCTATTCAATATATCAATGTTTGATTTAGTGTCACCATGGCTAAGATTACATTTATCATGGAACCAGCTGTGACTATATTTGTCCCAGAACAAAAATGTTGCAGTATTCTTGTGTACACACATCAACCTTCTAATCAGGGGTTAGTGACTGTGTGTAACCCGTGTGCTCCGGAGCATGTGTGCTTTTGGCTCCCCCCAACCACACACAGAAGCATCAATCAGGTAAACCGGGAAGAGTGAGGGGAGGAGGTGAGGAGCCAGGCCAGCTGTAGGGGATCGGGAAGGGTTTTTTCACCCTCCCATCCCCGTATAGCTGAGCTGGGCAGGAGCCACACTCCTGAGCCACATGAATAGGCCAGGCAAACAGGCACGTTCCTCAGGGGCCTGACAGACATCAGGACAAGGGGATACCAAGAGCACCCATTGGTGGGCTTAAATGTCTCTGCACTAATGCTAGGAGCAGAAGGAACTTTCACTCCTGCTTGGAAGCAACAACTTCAATCTGGTTGGGATAACTGAAACCTGGTGGGACCCTACTCATGATTGGGCGGTAGGCATTGAAGGTTATAGGTTGCACAGACGGGGTGGGATACAGTAGGGAAGAAAAGGGGGTGAGGTGTAGCTCTCTATGATAAGGAGAAATATACATCTTCTATAATCAAGATGGGATCAGAGAAAGGCCAAAATGAGTTACTGTGGGTTAGGATACAAGGGAGTCGAAGGGAAAGGGACTTGGTAGTGGGAGGCTACTATAGACTGCCACACCAGGAGGATGAGCTAGACCTGGAATTCTCTGGGCAGCTCTAAGAGGCCATACGGTCAAGAGATACGGTTGTCATGGGTGACCTAAACTACCCTGACTTCTACTGGGAGGATCAGTCAGCCAGAACTAATCATTCATGTAGGTTCTTAACCTGCATACAGGACCTCCACCTAACACAGGAGGTATATGATCTCACTAGGGGGAATGCCTTGCTGGATGTGGTGCTAGCTACAGGGGATGACCTGGTGGGGGATCTGTAGGTACAAGGCAACCTAGGGGATAGTGACTATGAATTGATTGAATTCACTATCTGGTGAAGGGTGGGAAAAGTAACCAGCAGGGCAGAAGTGCTAGACTTCAGAAACACTGACTTCAGGGTGCTTAGGAGATTACTTAGTGAGGCATTAAAGCTCAAGAGCATTGACAAAATGGGGGTCCACGAAGGATGATCATTCCTCAAGGAAGCGATCCTTCGGGTGCAAAAGGAGACAATCCCACTGCATAGAAAAGGGGGCAAAGGGGCCAAGAAACACTCCTGTCCAAACAGGGAAATCCAGGAAAGCCTAAGGGCAAAAAAAAGGGGCATACAAGCTGTGGAAGCAGGGGGTAGCTGCCAAGGAAGGGTATACTTCCTTGGCTCGCACTTGCAGGGAATCAGTTAAGAAAGCCAAATCAGCATTAGAACTCTGGCTGGTGACAAAAATTTAGGACAACAAAATGTCCTTCAGGTATATAGGGAGCAAAAAGAAGGCGTAGGGCGGCATAGGACCCCTACAGGATAGACAAGGGCAGTTGGTGACAGATAGGAGGGACAAAGCAGAGCTCTTCAATGAGTTTTTTGCCTCTGGATTCTTGAACTTGGATCTAGATAAATCTCCCAAATGCATTACTGACAGTAGCAGAAGAAACACCAGCCCACCTACTGTCAGTGCTGACCTAGTAAAGAGACACTTGGAGGGGCTGGATGTGTTTAAATCAGCAGGCCCAGATGAGTTCCATCCAAGGGGGCTGAAAGAATTAGCATAGCCACCGGCACGGCTGTTTGAGCATTCGTGGTGCTCAGGTGAGGTCCCGGAGGACTGGAAAAGGGCCAATTGGTCCCTATTTTCAAGAAGGGGAGGAAGCAGGATATGGGTAACTATAGGCCAGTTAGTCTCACCTCCATCCTTGGGAAAACCCCTGAAAAAATGATCAATGATTATATTTGTAGGAGTCCAGTGGGTAATATAATGATGAAGAGCAACCAGCACGGGTTCATAGCAGGTAGATCCTGCCTGACTAACCTTGTTTCTTTCTATAACCAGGTCACTAAAAGCTTAGATGCAGGAGTCGAGGTACATGTCATCTACTTGGACTTTAAGAAGGCCTTTGCCACGGTATTCCATCCATTCTTAAAAACAAATTGAATGGCTGTGCCATAGATGATTACACAGTCATGTGGGTGTCAAATTGGCTTAAGGGTTGTACTCAGAGAGTGGTGGTGGATGGGTTGGTATCAACCTCAAAAGATGTGGGCGGTGAGGTCTCCCAAGGCTCGGTCCTTGGTCCGGTGCTGTTCAATATCTTCATCAGCGACCTGGATAAGGGCATGGAAAGCACTCTGTCCAGATTCTCAGATGATACCAAACTATGGGGTGAAGCAAACACACAGGTGGGAAGAAATAGAATCCAGGTGGACCTGGACAGGTTAGAGAAGTGGGCAGAACAACAGGATGCAGTTCAACAAGGACAAGTGCAAGGTGCTGCATCTAGACGGAGGGAATCACCAGCACACCTATAGGTTGGGGGATGACCTTCTCAGTAGCACAGTGGCAGAAAGAGATCTTGGAGTCATTGTTGACTCCAAGATGAATATGAGTCTTCAATGTGATGAAGTAATTAGCAGAGCTAACCGCACTTTGTCATGCATTAGTAGGTGTATCATGAACAGGCCCAGGGAGGTGATGCTCCCCCTCTATATGGCACTCGTCAGGACACAGCTAGAGTACTGCATCCAATTCTGGGTGCCGCAATTCAAGAAGGATGTGGACAACCTTGAGAGGGTCCAGAGGAGGGCCATTCATATGGTTAGAGGCCTGCAGGGAAGGCCTTATGAGGAAAGGCTGAGGGGCCTCGACCTTTTCAGCCTCTGTAAGGAAAGGCTGAGGGGGGATCTCGTGGCAGTATACAAATTCACCCGGGGGAGGCTACAGGGAATAGGAGATGCTCTGTTTACCAAGGAATCCCTTGGAATAACCAGAAACAATGGCCACAAGCTGATAGAGACTAGATTTAGTTTGGACATCAGAAAGAAGTTCTTCATGGCTAGGGTCTCCATAATCTGGAACAGGCTTCCAAAGGAGGTGGTGCTCTCCCCTACCTTGGGGATCTTTAAGATGAGACTGGAGAAGCAACTGGCTGGGGTCAAATAACCCCAGCACTTTTTCCTGCTTCTGGCAGGGGTCGGACTTGATGATCCTTTGAGGTCCCTTCCGACCCTAGCATCTATGAATCTATGACTGGCTGCTGCTTTTCTGCCATTGATTTAGTGAAGTAATTCTGGGATAACTGTTCAGATGCACTTCACAATGTCTCAGAACAAAGTGTTAACACTTCTTGGGCGTGCCTACATGTGCCCCTATAGCGCCATTGTTACTGCGCAAACATTTGGTACTTCTTTTGGAAGTACTAAATGATGGCACAGTAACAGCCCATACTGCACTATGTGCACAGCACACCGTTATTTTTAGCTGCTACGTCACTGTAGTGACACGCAGACTGAGGGAGCACATTGCTATGGCAACATAGCTGCGGTGTCATGGTTTTTGCCCCTTATCCCACAAACCTTTTTAGGGTTTGTCCCAGACAATAGACATGAATACCTGAATGGCTGTACTTTGTCGAGGGACCAATGTAACATCTGTTTGTAGCCTGTGAGAAATCCATCCCTTTGAGACCTGACCAAAAGATCATAAATATATTTTTTCTCTATCAGTCAACATGACTTGGTATAATTAAGGAATATGGAGTCTGAAAAATTATGTATTCTTCTTTTAACTAAATAATATGTTTATTTTATTATATTATTCCTAAGATTTCTTAAAAATAGAAACATAAAGGGTGCCTATACATGAGCAGGGAAGCATGGGGATGCTAATATATGAGACGTTCCAGGTGCTTTAATTAGAGCGGCTCTTTGAGCTGCTCTAATTAAAGTGCGTCCCCTCTCCCAGAGCACGTGAATAAATTAAAGTACTCCCCCACTCCCAGAGCACGTGAATAAAGGTCCAAATTGGCTAAAAAAATTTTGCAATCAATAACATTATTTCAGTCATTATTATTTTTTCAAACAATTATTACAGTTACACCTAGCATCTTAGAGGTACTATGTAAACATAAAAATATACAAGGACACACTTGCTGCTTT
Source organism: Alligator sinensis (assembly GCF_000455745.1). Lineage (NCBI taxonomy): Eukaryota > Metazoa > Chordata > Crocodylia > Alligatoridae > Alligator > Alligator sinensis. Next base: position 4,203,108 of record NW_005841864.1, read on the forward strand.
GAATATCTATAATTTAATCCCATTTAAGGGTTCTTCTCTTTAGGAGTAAAAAAACTTTGTGAAGGAACTGCTAAAGGATTTTGTCACTTTGTCTTCACTGAAATTAGTCAATGGTCTCAATCTAGTCCACAGTGGGTACATCTATATGTGCTATTAAGGTGACATGATAAACTCTGGTGCAGTTCACACCAGAGTCAACTGCTCCCAGGCATAATGTCCACATAAGCGCTTGGGACCACAGCAGCTTGAGCTGGTGCAGAGCAGACCTAGGCTGGCAGGGGGCCCGGGCGAGCGGGGAGCCCCAACTCTGGATGGCAGCAGTGGGTGGCGGGGGCGCTGGTTGGGGAATGAGGATGGTAAAGTGCCGGGCTAGGTGGCAAGCCTGCCAGACCTGGTTACTGTCTACATGTACATTTCAGCACACACAATTACTCCATAGGACTATCCTATGGTGGAGTTAACTGAGTACACCCTAATACCAGCTCACGTGTAGACAGTGATGCTTTACAGCAAAGCTAATAAGTCAGTTCTGCAGTAAAGTACACATGTAGATGCACTCAATATATATATGAACCCCACATCACTATAGTTTGCATTCTCATCATAAAGGTCAGCAAAGTCTAAGGAATAAAAAGCTGTGGAAAATTAACTTTCCTCTTATCTATTGATGAATACCTCATAGGTATTAGCAGAGTAGTACAAAAGTTTTGCCTTGCCACTGGCCATCATCTGTGGAGTAATTGGGCTTGATCATCACCCTCTCTTTAAATTACAATTCAATTCTATTGTCTCCAGTGGAGTCATTTTTTATTTATACAGGGGTAAATAAGAACAAAAATGGATGCTTTTTAACAGACAATTCCTGCTTTGGATGTCACCTTTTTAGCACCTGTTGCCTATTTCACAGGCAATACATTTACCAAAACAATTGAATTACCAAACAAGAAGAAGAAGAAAAAAAGAGTTGGTGTGCAGGGCAAGAGACACAAACAACAGAACTGTACACTGCTCTACACAGTTTGCAGGAAAGCTGAAGCTTGGCACCAAAGCCAGACAAACTGTATGTGCTCAGTCCTTATGGTTTGGTGCATGATGCAAAAATAATCTCATAAAATTAGCTACTGTCTGTGCTGAATTTACATACTTTCAGAGGAAGAAAACAGCCCATAGGGCTACTAAGTTCTTAAACTACTTTCTCTCCTTCCAATAGAGGGTTTCCACTCTCCCCTTCATGATGTTTTTTACTGCTCTCCCCAATATAACTCCCCCCCTCCCTCAAATGCTTTATTACTACTAATTCCCGCCATAAAGCTTCGATCACCAAGGAGGTATTATGTGCAGCTGCAGTCTCCTAAAACGGATGATGCCTGCTGCATACAGGTGTACAAATATAATAGCTGATATACTTGGAAGTATGTAATGATGCATCCCTTAGTACAGAATATCATTATAAAGTGTCTATATTTTAATCTACCACAGATGCAAGAACATTTCTGAACAGGAAGATTGTAGAATTATTCTCCAATCCTAGAAGAAATAACTTGAAGGAAAACAGTCACTAAAGGGGCATCTCTTTCTTTTGCTGTAATTCCTTTCTTTCTTGAAGTTGTCACTGAATTTTGTTGGACAGGATTTTATGACTCTTTTTGTAAGTAATAAATGCAGCAATTATCTGGCATTAGTCCTGTTCACAATAGAGTGCTGTGTGAGGGGTTTTGTTGTTGTTGTTGTCATTTTTTCACCAGAGGGCACATTTCTACACTTTTGTGTTAACAATACATAATGCAAGTTGGCACAAGCAAGAGTTGAGGAGACAGAGAATAAGTCTGAAAGGTTTGTTTTCATTTTATGACAGAGCATTGCTAGGGGTTTCAGTCTCATGGCTGCCCATACTGAAGGAACAGCCAAAGCTGGGGGTTATAGAGATTGGATGCACATCTGATGATCTGTCTTCTGATACAGGACATCTTGATAACCAGGGCTCCTCATGCTTGTTTCCCTAAACCACCTCTCTCTTACTATACGTTACAACTTTACATTTTCTGTTTACCTTACCAGAACTAACTAGTTATTATTTATATCACAGGCCAGAGGTGCTAAATCATACATTGGAGCCTCATCATGCTAGGCACAATGTACACAGAAGAAAAGCACAACTCATGCCTCAGAAGACTTTTTAATCTATGTTCAAGACAGGAGACAATAAGAGGATGCATCAAACAGACTGGAGGAGCACAAGGTAACACTGGGATGATTATGTTGTGTAATGTCCTGTGATCAGTGCTTTCCAAACTGTCTTGCCAAATGCCTACAGCCATTTTGCAAGGCACATTAGAAGAGGAATCCTACAGTTTGGTAGGTTTTAGGGGATAACTGAACAAGTAGTTTTTCTATCTAAATCCCAAATGGCCTTCTTTTTTCTTTTTCTCTCTGCCAACAAGGTAGCGAAGTTCACCTGTTGGCTGCAGTGTTGGTTGGTTTGGAATATCAATGTGATCAGGGAGCACTCAGCTCTGACTGCTGCTGCAACATAACTCAGCATAAAGAAACAGTAACAGAAAAACCAGGAATAAAATTAATTCTACTTCCCCCCACCCCCTTTTCTTTGTAAATCAGACCTGATTGAAAGGCCTGAGGATGGTAAATTAGGGAGGGATATTTTCTGGCATCCTGACACAGGGTATACTTGGGTTTTAGAGAAGGAATGTACAAAAACAGGAAGGATGAAAGGCAACCAATTCTCATTAAGACAGTCATAGCCTATATATTTTTCTGGGATTGCTGCATCTATTTGTGTACATAGTTTCCTTTTTTCTTTTCATTACCCTTTTTTATTTTTGTGAATAATTTTGAAAAATCTTGATGCAGAATGAGAAAAATTGGAATCTCAACGAATTTCAATAGAATCATCGGAAAATAGGGCTCAGAGAAACCTCAAGGAGGTCATCCAGTCTAACCCCATGGTCCAAGGAGAATTATATCTGTCTACATTAGCTCAGGTTATTAATCTTACTTGAACTTAAAAAACCTCCAATGAGAAAGAAACCACAGACTCTGTCAGTAAAGGGACAGGGAAATTGATTCCCATTTCCCACTTCATTCTTTTGATCAGGTGCTTTGGAAAAGGGGAGAACAGTATTTGCTGCTGCAGCCTCCTAACAAGTTACAAAGATGACAGAATAGGATCAATTCCTGTAACATCCTAAACATACTGATTTGGGAAACAGAAGGACCTGATTCACAATATGCTAAAAGTGGGAAGGAAACAGAAATAAGGAGGCACTGGTGGGAGAGACACATTTAAGTCTCTATTAAATAAGAATGCCCACTTTGCCCTGCAAATATCTAAAAAGAGTAAATCAGCAAAGTAGCAAAAGCAAGCAGAGGAAGCCTTTTTTATTAACATGTGTAGAACAGGCATTTCATTGAGGAATACACAGTCTGGCTGATAAACTGCCCTTGTAATGTAATTTGGAAAAAAATGAAATCATCTCTAATGAGCTGCAGCTGAGCAAATCATTATTCACCTCAGAGTTCTTTTGATCAAATTATATTTCAGCCCAGCATTTGCAAAATACTGAATAATGTTGAGGAGAAAATGGAAGCAAAATTATGATGTAAGCTGGAAGAAGCAGAAAAGCATTTTATGGGAGATATCATTTTGACATACAAGATTCACCAGTGTAACTCCTAATATATTGGTATGAGACAATCTTCATAAGTCCCATATCCTAAAATCAATATCATAAAACTAGGCAGCTATTTTATGTACAGATTTCTGCTACCAGTGTCTCAAGAGTTAACATTTTTTTACCAATTAGAAAAACTGTGTTTCTCCTCTAGAATAAGAGCCTGAATTTCAAGCATAATATAGTGGGTAGATCATTTAAGATCACTAATCATGGACTTAGTTGTCCAACTTTAGAAACTGTTTAGGAAATAAGCTGTGATAATGGAGATTTTTCTGCCTAGTGGTTAAGTCACTAGGGAAAGGTAGGAGTTAGAATCCAAGAAGGCAGAGTTACCACATGCAAGGGAGAAATACAGAGACAGAGTCCAAGTTCCAGACCTGGGCAGGGTTCTAGAGTCAGAGATCAAACTACCAAATCCAAAGGGAATTCCCAAAAATCCAGCATTCGAAGCAGAGCCAAGTGAGATAAGGAGTCAGAGAAGCCAGAGCTTGGGGCCTAGGAGGCTTTTATTATTATGATGATGAAAATATCAAACAGCTTGTTTCTTCTCACTTTGCACATTCTCTTTAGCCACTTCCAACTCCCTCCCCTTTTACTCCCATTTCCCTATAAGCCCTGCCTACTTTGTTCCTCTTACCCTACCCTCAAAACTAAATGACAAAAATAAGTAGGCCAGGAATCCTGATCTTCTCATGACCAGATTCTATCTCACAGGGCACATCTACATGTTGTCACGACCCAGTGATTTTTGTGCCTCAGCACTATGGAATTTCCTGGCCACATGAGAGCTCCTTTGCACGGCAGAGTGTTCTGCTGCAATTGAGAGCCCGCATGTAGGAGAGAGTTCCCGCCAATTTGCAGTTTCCTTTGCAGGATGCATTTCTTCTTTGCAGCACAGAAATGCACGGTGCAAAGAGTTCCCGCTATTCGAATGTAAATTTGTGCCCCGCTATTGGCCAGTGCTAAATTATTCATACGTGGCGGCTAGGAATTGGCTCGCTAGCCGTTTAGAATTCCGCGTGACTTCCGCCCAAGTCGAAGAGCTTTGAGCACGCCGCAGAGTGCCTCTGAAGTTATCTGACTTGCGGCTGCCGATTGATAGACTGATCACCTATCGATCTTTCTTCCCGTCGCCGAGTGCAACCCCGACGTACCCCTTTCCCCGCCGGCTTCGAATTGCGGACGGATTAACTGGCTTGGGCCCCGCCAGCTGGAACAACTCGCGTGGTTGTTCAGATGACCGGACCACCTGCGTCGTGATTGCAAGCAGCGTGAGTAATGTTTTTTGCAACCAATAAGTTGTGTCTGCCTCTCCATTCACCAGCCCGCCCTAACATACGACCAATTTCTAACGCAACTCGAGTCGGCTCTGGCCGTCCGAGACATGGTGACGAGGATGGGATCTAAGGGCACGGTGATGGAGATGAATCTGATCGGGTGCTGCCCCTGGCGCACCGGGACACGCCGCGTAGAGAATGCAAACGAACTATGGGCGCATATCGCTTACCACCAGGCGATAGAAGGAGATCAAAGAAATATTGATGGTTACTTCTCCATAAAAAGAGAAGCAGCTGTGGTAAAAGAATGGAGAACAAAGCTATCCCTCGGGGAGTTCGGATGCATAATGGGGAGCGACCGGGTCTATTATCGGCCCCCGGAGGAAACATCAACCATATCCCTAGCTGGGGTGAAGGCGCGGAAGGCAGAAAAGCTGACCCCCGCTCAGGAGTT
>NW_005841864.1:4211672-4212612 GCF_000455745.1 Alligator sinensis
GTGGATGGCCTCAGATGGAACCTCCCGACATGAAAGAGGCTATGGACACTATCGCAAGGCTTGTCATGATAAGGAAGTGTTCCAAGCTAACCCAGATGATAATTCGTCCCAAAAATGTGAACTGTTAGGGTTCCTAAAGGTACTAGAGCATTGCCTGACTCATCATGATGATATGCTCCCTGTTCCAATCATCGCCATTGATTCGCAGTACATCTATAAAATTCTTACTGGTACAGCCTTTCCCACCGAAAATTTAAATGATTGGCAAGACATCTGGAAGATGTTGACTAAATTTGTACTCCTCCTGTTAGTCAAGCAGACTAAGTCCCACCGTCCGGATATTGATCCAGTACACCAGGTCATTGATAAGATTTTAGAAGATTCACTCCGGACTGACATAGTCTTGCCTATCACATCTACCTCCGGTCCTGAAGTAAATTCGTTTCTCGCGTGGCTTCACGAAAATTGGGGTCACCCAGGACCACGAGTTTGCCACCAACGTTGGTCCCGAACCATTACGGAGCTGGCTTCATACGGAGCTCGGCGCGATTGGGAAAAGGTAGCTCAGGCTTGTGAGATCTGTGCTAAAGAAAAGTGTCATAAAACCAAACATCAGATCGGAGCTTTTGATTCTTCACAGTTTCAGGCAGGAAAAGTTTGGCAGGTAGATCTGCTAGGACCCCTCCCAGGGTCTAAACCGCCAAACAAAGGACTAGTTGTTGTGGACTTGGGAACAAGACAGTTACAGGTTATTCCCTTATGGAGGAGCAACGTCACTGTTGTGATTGTGGCCTTGACTGCTGTGTTTGCCACCTGGCAACCACCTCACGAGATTCAGTCTGACGGAGGACCTCCGTTTAACTCTAATGCTCTGGACAAATTTGCTCGTCTCCACAACGTAGTATGGCATCTTCATCTGCCATACCACCCGCAGTCCAAC
>NW_005841864.1:4213735-4217275 GCF_000455745.1 Alligator sinensis
GCAACCCCAGACGTACCCCTTTCCCCGCCGGCTTCGAATTGCGGACGGATTAACTGGCTTGGGCCCCGCCAGCTGGAACAACTCGTGTGGTTGTTCAGACGACCGGACCACCTACGTCGTGATTGCAAGCGGCGTGAGTAAAGTTTTTTGCAACCAATAAGTTGTGTCTGCCTCTCCATTCACCAGCCCACCCTAACGTACGACCAATTTCTAACGCAACTCGAGTCGGCTCTGGCCATCCGAGACACATGTCACTGTGCTTTAGTATGTCCTTTTGGAAGTATTAAAGCACCATGCAGTAACTGTCCATACTGTGCCATGTGCACAGCGCACAGTTAGATTTTGCTGTTGCTTCACTGTAGTGGTGTGCTAAAACGGGAGAGCATGCTGCTATGGCAAAATAGCTGCCAATCATGTGTACACTGATATGATTGCTGCATCATCCCTACGGTTACATTGGGCAATATGTAGACACACCCATGGTGTACCGCTATGGGTATTCCCCTACTTGCTGCCCCACTCAACCTACTCATATCCCACCCCATTCCACACCAGTACAAGGACCAACATCCCTGTAGAAATTACACTGACAATAAATAACTGATTTAAAGGCTTAAAATCCAAAGTAAACTAGATATATAAAGCCCCCAAAATATTTTTTCTTACCACATCAAACACACAAAACCTGATGGACATTCTTAAAGTTAATCTCAAACACTAAGCTTTTTTGTTTTTCTTTTAAAAAGCTGTAAACCCATTCCTTTCCCGTAGTCCTTTAAAACAAATAGAAGTCATGAGTCCTTTTTCTTCCATTTTTGTTTTGCTTCTTCCTGTTTGAGTTTGTCTTGCTCCTGGGTGCTATAAAAATCTCAGTTTGCTCAGTCCAAGTTTCAAACAATTTTTGACCACAAAAACTGGGTTCTTAAAAGACAGAAGATTCTGTGCCTTCAACAGCCTCATTTTAAAACAGATTAAAAGTGTCCTGAAAAAGGTACTTTCTGGCCTTTTGGAATCTAGCCCATATAAAATCATATCTTCTATGAGAGCTTTTGTGCACCATATGTTGTCCAAACATTTGTCCACTCTACATCAAACCTTTTTTTCTGTGAAAACAAATGCCAAAACATGAGAGTTATGGGTTTTCTCCCCTACCCTCAAACATTTCTCATTGCACTGGGGAGTCCTACCCAAGTGCCATCCACATTGGATCATTCTTACTGACAGGATGCCTCAAGCCAATATTGATGCTAAGTCAGCATGTTCCCCTGCCAGCTTATTGTCTGCAGTCCCTTTCTACACCTTCTTCGAAATCTGTCAATGAAGATTGCTGACGGGACTCACAGTTTCCTGTCAGATTCACACTAACAGTTTATATTATTTTTCTATGGTTTCTGAAAGCTGTTAGTTTCAACCTCTCAAAACCATACCTTGTTAAAAACTTTCTGTACCCTCATAACTGACCATGAGCCTCCATGCCCACAGCTGGAAAATCAAACACTTTAAAACATTCCACTTCTTTAAAAGCTACCTTGCAAAATATCAAATAAAACACCCTGGCTTCATATCCCTTTGCACAGCAACTAAGCAGTATGTGCTCATATAGCTGGCATACACAAATAGGTCTATGTCCCGGAGCCTCCATCCATCCACCGGCCTCCATTTAAAAAGTTCCTACTGTGCCAACCACTTTCTTGGCCTGCCAAAGAACACACAGATCTTCCTTTGAATTTGCATGGCCTGTTTCCATGTTGGGGGGACACTATGCCTCCAATAAAATAAGTAGTAATAGCAGGGCTTTAACTGCTGCCACCTGCCCCCTCATGATAAAACTCTCCCCAATCACAGCTCCAGCACCTGTTGGACTCTCCAGATCTTTTCCCATTCCTGGTCTCCCATCATCCTATTGTTAGATAAAACCCACAATACTTTTATTTCCTCAAATTCCACCTGTACACCCAACTCTGACTTATCACCCATTCCCCACCACCATCACTGTGCTTTTATTCACATGTAGTTTCACCCCAGATGCCTCCCAATATCTTTGTGTCTGCCCCACCAGCCATTCCAGGGAGTCTATCCCTTACCATGAAACTGATATTATTTACACACAGCACTGCTTTTGTTTTTTTGCCCTCCTCCATCTTGCACTGGGACCCCACTAATGACTGCATCCCACCGCAGCCTCCATGCCAGCAGTTCCATAGCACAAATAAGAAGTCTGGGGACAGAGAATACCCGTGCTGTACCCCAGAATGAATAGTGAAAGACTTGCTCAGCTGGCCTTTTATTAAAATGTGACTAACAGTGGCTGGATATAAAATCTTAATCTAACTCACCAATCTGCTAGGAAAACCCATTGCCTCTAAAACCTTAAATAAAAATGTATGTGCCAGTCTATTCTATGCCTTTTTTAAGCCTAAATTCATAAAGGTTATGTTCAACTACCTATCCTTACAATACATTGCATCAATACTTATCATTTTTTAATGCATTTGCAATACACCACCAGCACTGTTGAGATGTGAGCTTTATGTATAACACCTGCTAACATTTTTCATATCCATAAAACCAGAACTTTTGCTGAAATCTTGTCATCAGTATTTAAAAGTGTTGGGGATCTTCAAATTTGCAGGGACTCCTGCTCTCCCTTTGTTTATAATAAAACAACCACTCTTGGGTTAAAATCATTACCCACCACCCCTCTTGCAGCACCTCCTTAAAAACTTGAATCAGGTCCAGCCCTGCAAAATCCCAAAAACTTTGGTAAAATTCCATTGGCAGGCCATCCTGCCCCAGGGTTTTATCCTTTTTGAAAGTCTTCAAACATTCCCCTGCTTCTAGTAAAACCACCTCCTCCTCCATTTTTACTGCATCCTCCTCCCTCACCTTCATCTCTGCTTCCCGCATAAAACTTGGCAGTTGTACCTCTTCCGCTTTGCTCCTCTGGTACCATCCAGCATAAAACCGTCAGATTACCTCTATCACCTTCTCCTGGCTTTCTATCCAGGCTCCCCGCCCCTCCACCACAGCTGGAGAAGTGGGATCAGCCTTCTCCCCTTTCTACTCATGCGGCACACGCTAAGACCTGTTTTTCTTGTTCTTAAATTAAAAACCACTCCACCAAGGCCCTGCTTGTGACATCTAGTTCTTCCTTCATGTACCAGCCCCACTTTCCATGGTGAAAGAGATTTTGTACCTGTGTTGCAACCTTCTCCTCACTCTGCTATGCCTCGCTACCATAACACCTCCCCCCACCCAAACTCTTTTTCTTTCCGTTTTACTGATTGTCACCATTCCCACCGAGGTCTAAAACAGATTTTAAGGATCTGCCAGCCCCTACACAGTTCTCTAAAATTCTCACACACCTCCTCCTCCTCCTCCTCCTCCAACAACTGTTTAATTTCCATAGGCCCTGCCCCCTCATGCTGCTTCGCTTTGTCCCCACCTCCACTTTTAACATAAGATGGTCTGTAAAACCCACTGGTAAATCCTCCTTCTTGGCCAATTTAAAATCCTTTGAGCTAAAAACAAAACCAATGA
>NW_005841864.1:4217306-4228944 GCF_000455745.1 Alligator sinensis
GCTCTATGGTCCACTCATGTCACCACTTTTTCTCCCTCCCAAACATCTTTTAACACTTTCTCTTTTAAAATCTTATGAAGTAGCCTTCCTGAGCTATCTAGGTTCCCAGCATCTCCTCCTCTTTGCCTATCCCCCAGCTCAATTATACAGTTAAAATCCTCCACCACCACCCAGGATTTTCCACTCATCACACAAACTGCCAGTTTTCTAAAGAGCTGTCACTCGGCCTCTCTCTCCAGAGAGGCATAGACAATATAAACTTCTATTTCTGTTCCACCTTCTTCTACCATTGCGTACAGCAGTCTGCCACTAATCACTTTTTCCACTCTCACCATTTTCACCTGGGGGCTTTTGATGAAAATTGCCACCCATGCAGTCCTATTTTCATGAGTACCTGACCACCACAAGAGCCCCCACCTCCACCTCCTCTCAATGCTGTTGTCCCAGTTACCTGACAGGGCAGCCTGTACTTTTACAAGCACAAGCTACCTGTGTTCATTTGGACCAGGAAGAACTCCACCTCATCCCAGCATTTCCAACTAAAAACACTTCTCATATTCAGTGATGCCACTTTTAAAACCATCACTAAAAATGCAGTTAAATATTCCATCTTATACATCTGCATTGCTACTGATATTTGAGCTATTCTCCTCCTTTAGGCAGATTTCTGTTGCCTCCTCCAAATGTTTGATCCCTCATTTTTCTAAAAAAATCCCTCTGCTGCTTTACTGTTCTGCTTCTCCAATATCACTGCCATTCATTCAGAGATAGAATCAATGACATCTCTAATAGTGAGGAGAAAGCCATCTCCTTCCTTGCCCCTACCTCCATATATCTTGGGCTTCTTCCCTTTTTTCAATTTTTTTCTTCCTCTTTCCTGCCCATTTTGCTCTTTCTTCCACCTCATCCTCCAACTCTCCCAAATTCTTTGCTTTGACATCCTGCTCTTGTTCTCCCTCCTTCCTGGTTTCACTTCCCTCTTTGTTTCCTGCTCTCCCCTATATTTTCTGCACCTGTCTCTTTACCTACCTTTTCCACCCCTTGAGCCACCTCTTCTATGTTAACCTTAATGCTGTCTCCCTCTCCCTCCTCTTTGGGGGTCCCTTTCATCACTTCAGTCTCTTCTTCCCCTGTCTCTTTCCTTAGTTCCTTTTCTTGTGCTGCCTTTGGGGGTCTTGTTCTAGTCACAAAGGACTTGGGGCATGTCTGAAACACATACCCCTCCTCCCTGCACAAATTACATTTCTTTTACCCCAGGACTCCTTTGTCATGTGCACTTTCTCCCCACGCTTAAAACTAATGGTTTTAAGGAAGTAGAGAGTCAGGTGGCTTGCCTTCCACACATCTGCTTTGCATTGCCCAAAGTAAATTACGTATCTGCAATGTATGCCTAATGTAATCACCAGGAACAAATGCTGGACCCCCTCCTCTGTAGACTGGATCTTTTTTCAGTACCACCCTTGTTCATATGGCAAAAACGTCCCATATTTTCTTCACAAAATCTACCTACTCAATACATTTCTAACCATGGTTCCATGTCTTTGGTATTGTTAGATCTGTCAATGGCCTTGACTACTAATGATCTTAGCATCTTCATTCATTCCTTCCAGAAAGATCCCATTAGGTCCTGATAAGTAACTGCTCTTCTATTCCATTCTTGTCCTGCATTCTTATAGTGCCCCTTTTCTCATTTACAGCTGTTGTTCAAGGTGGGGGGCTGTCTGTGAAAAAATCTCTACCCCTTTCCTTCTTGCAGTCCCTACACCCAAGCAATACTCCGTCAGTTGTTGACCCTAGATGAAATTGTGTATTCAGAGAAGTCAGCTACAGGATATTCTTAGTATTAGGATATGTACTCCTCTCAACAGATATCTATCAGAATTTGTGCAGAATCTTCCTTGCCACCAATCTACAAGCTACTTGCAGTAGAAAAATCCCTGATCAAACCCAAATGTAGTGATTAGCAGAACTCTGAGCAAATATGGAAGATACTCCAACTGGTCAACTAAGAAAGAGGTTTCTCTCCACTATATCAGGATGCCAGTGAGCCATTGGCTCTGTCCCATATTCACCCATGGCCAATATCTGATGATTAGAGGAAGATGGAAAAAAATAAAAAAGCAAATAAACCCAAACAAAAGCAAAAACAAAAACTCTTAACCAACCAAAAAATCCCCAGAATACATCTAACCAATTGTCAATTAGGGAAAACATTTCTTTCTGACCCTGCAACTCAAGCTTTGAATCATGAAATTTGATGATAAGAAGTGCCTTCATGGAAAGCTGTGTTACACGCACAGTGAGGACAGCTTAAGTAATTGTGTTCCTTTGTAAAAGAATCAAAAAGGAAAGTGGTATATAGTCTATGAGGTACATGCCATTCTTCTATTGATCATCAAGTTATTGATTTCAGCTGCTCTTCAAACCACATGATTCCAGAGTGAAAAGAATAAAGGTTTATCACTTAGCAACCTCCAAAAAGAACTAAACCAATACTAATCCAAATTATGCTCACTGGGTGTATCTGCATGTGCATTAAATCTGGGAGCAGTTTACTTGTGAGTAAAGATGTCCACATATGCATGGAATTGGGAGCAGATTTGCTGTTAATGGCAGCAAACTGCTCCTGATTTCTAGGGCCCTGCAATGGGCCCCTACTGCCACCAGGGGCATCTCTAGGCTGGCAGGGAGCACTGATCTGGCTGGGGCTGGGATATTGTACCCTGCCCCCAGGGGGCTGCCTACTGCTGTGGCAGGTACAATGTTCCCCCTGCCCTGACAGCAGGGAGCTCCTGGCCCTGACTCACTGATCAGGGGCAGGGGAGTTGAAAAGAGCTGCAGGGGAGGGTCAGGTTCCAGCCCTGATCCACCAGTGGGGCAGCTAGTTCACTGCAAGCTGTCCCACCAGTGGGTCAGGGCAGGGGGATGGGACCTGTTCCACCCCTGCAGCTCTTTCCAAGTCCTATGCCTTGATCACCTGATTGGGGCATAGGGCTGGGAGCTGCCCCTGACTGGGACAGTTCCCAGCCCCTGCTCCACTATTGAAGAGCAGGGGCTGGAGAACCTGTTCCCTGCTCAGTTCCATGAGCATGGAGCTTGGTGGGGAAGAGGCTGAAGAGCCTGTTCCCCGCTCAGCTCCATGAGAGTGGAGCTGGGTGCAGAACAGGTTCCCCAACCTGTTCCCCACCCAGCTCTGCACTCATAGAGCAGCAGGGAACAGGCTTCATAGCCTCCACCAGCAGGGAGCTATCAGCCCAAGCCCTGTGACTGCAGAGCTCTGGCTGGGAGATAAGGATCTTCCAGCCTCCCAGCCCCCCACTCCATCATGATGGTGAAGTGGGAGCTGGGAGACAGAGATCTCCCAGCCCCAGCTCCCCAATCGCAATCTCGGAGTGAGGGACTTGGAGCTCCCTGCTGCAAGGGCAGGGGGACATAGTCCCCTCCTGGGCTTTGAAGGTGAAGCCCCATCTGGCAGTAGGCAGTTCCTGGAGGTAGGGAGAAATCTGCCACCCGCTGGTGGCTGGCTACATGAGCATTACTGCACAGTTAGTAATGGCAATTAAATTCGCTATTTGCATTTTTAGGTAGCAAATTTACTCATGATCAGCAAGGTCTACTGAGCAGTAAGCATATGCTCATGTAGACGCGTATGCTTACTTCACAGTAAACTACACTACTGCATGACAGCACATCTCATGTAGATGCACCCTATAAGTATCAATTATTAGAGCTGACCAATAATTTTACAGCAGTTCATTTGATGGATCTTGGCACCTTTGTCTCTTAAATTATTCGGTAAATGAGTTTTTTCATATTACTCAACCAGCTGTATAAGCTGGTCAGACAGTACTTGTTGACCTATTTGATTACTATTTTGTTAACAAATGGATAAATTATTCATGAATAAATGGTTCTATTATTCAACCAGCTTTAATTATCACGCACACTCTACAAATGGGATAATGCAAGCACAGACAGATTACTGATCATTCTAAAGAGGAGTTAATTGATGGGGTGTCCCACGTAAAACAGATTAACAGCAGGTTATGAGGAATATTGGTGTCATACGTTAAACTTAAAATCTATTTATTTTACAGCCTATACCTAACTGATTTTTCCCTATAAATCTTCCTCAGTACCTTAACCTGGGGAGCATTAGGCATCTGGATTTGTATAATCACTGATCCACTTCCAATCCCTATACCGCATCCCTATAGAACCACAGAGGAATGTTCCATGTAACTCAGAGAGCACAGAATTCTTTGCATATTTTTGTCATAGGTTTCCTCTTATTTCTACTGGTTTTGCTTTAGTTGGGATTTTCCTCACCCTCAATGGGTGAAAGGAAGAATAATTCAGTGCTGTAGAGAGAAAGGATAACATAGCGATTATTTAATTACACTCTATGTGCTTCTGTTCTTTGTCTTTAAAAAAATAAGATAGTAAAGTTGTGATGTCTCAAGCAGGTGTTGAGAAGATACATTTATTAAAGGTCTTACACAGATACCACCATAATGGGGCTATATAAGTACCTTAAATAGATATTACAGTTCATACACTTAGATCATACAATTTTGCTGTGGCCATATGTCTTTGTTACCCCAGTTAGGTCATCAGATATTCAGGGACATGTGTGGAATTTACATGGACCTTTTGCAAGCTCCACATGCTTGGGAGAGCTCTGCAGTGTGTACTGTAAAACAACCAAACATAATCTGTATAACAAATTTAGAGTTATGTGAGTATTTTAACTGCAGTAATTCTACTACCTTTTGTGAATAGATTTGCAAATGGCCTTTGAATTGAAAGCATCACACCCTATTACTGAACTTTATATAGAAACTGTACTTGCTCTTATTATAAATAATGGTCTGGGCTGGTTGACATGCAACTTCTAAGAGGTTTTTATGTCTACAGATGTGAATAAAGGAGACACAAAAGGCCACAAATCTTTGTCTGAGATACAATGTAGACTTTGAGTGAAAGTGCCTTCCAATCATTAGTGGCTAGAACACATCAGGGTCTCAAACCCTGTGACCTACGGCCAATATCTTGTTCAATATCAGCTCCTGTAGAAGAGATTTGTTCAGTAAGGCAGACTTTTGAATACAATATTTTGAAATATGGCTGGTTGTCCATGTTCTGGCTTGCAATTTACTGCTGGGACATTGCCCTATGAATTCAGGATTTCATACTCCCTGGGAAAAAGGAGCTAAGGATTCTGGCCCATGCTCCTAAACAACACTGGGCACAGAATTAATGCTCCCTCTTTTCCATAGGGTGTCCTAACTAGGCCACAGAGTCAGTCTATCTCTGCCTTGGAGACAGAGACTCTCAGGAGGGATAGAGACTCTCAGGCCTTCTTAGAAAATAGCTTGGTGATTTTGGTGCTTTCCTGGGAATTGGGAGCTGTGGGGTCACATCTTCTCAGGCTGAGCAGGTCTGAAGACCCAGGTGTTCCACGCTCTGGGCAACAGCACCTGTAAGCTGTTGGGAACAAGATAGGTAGGCCTTTCTGTTTCTTTTCTGACTTAGGGCCAGATTCTATTCCATATATTATGTGTGTAAATGAACTTTGGTGCATAAGTGTGATCCTATTTCATACTGCTCAAGTGTCTGGCCAATATGTCTCAATATGCCTATTTCATACTGCTCAAGTAGATAGGTCCTCCTCCTTGCTCATTTGTTGTGACTGGGCCTTAAGGGTAAGAGGATGGTGTGTTACAAAAGTAGATGCATTCAAGGATTTTTAGGGACCTGAACGGGATGGTATAGATTTGTAGGTAGGTTCCTAAATCTATTTACATGCCTAATAGGTGGAGGAAAATCTAGTCCAAAAAACTGTCCAAGTGTTATTTAGATGTCTAAGAGGTGGAAAAGAATCTGGGACTGTTGCATAATGCATCTGATTAATATGCATTTCACATACTGAATTTCAACTGGTTTAAATTTTTGCATAATGTGTGTGGGGGTTTTTTTGGTATGATTCAGAGCTTCTTGTTTTAAAGATATTCAACTCGACCTCAGATTTTGAGAATGCAGTTCACAGTATTTTAATATATAACGTGCTTGCTTCCGATCAAAGCTGGTAAAATAATAATAATAATAATAATAATAACAAGGAAGCACAATAAGACATTTCATTATATGACATCATCATATTTTAGCAGTTTCTTTATAAGAACCTATTTTAAGGAATGCTTAGCATGACATATATGTTGGCTTCCACTTGCAGAAAGATGTACTGGATGATCTTTTAGTTCTTTTTCCATCTCTATTGTCTATGATTCTCTAGCAGAGAGAGGTAGTTAGACATGTTAGTCAGAAGTTGGGCAGAAAGCAAGGTAGAATCATAGACTTGAAAGCCAGAAGGGCCCTCAGAAGGTCATTGGGTCCAGCCCCCTGCACCAAGCAGGCTAGATAACTGGGGGTCAGGTGACCCCAGCAAGGTGACTGTTTAGTCTCCTCTTGAAGATTTCCAGGGTAGGTGATTACACCATCTCTGGAGGGAGCTTAGTCCACAGTCTGGATACCCTGACTGTGAAGAAGTTTTTCCTAATGTTGAGCCTGAATAGGTCTTCCAGGAGTTTGTGGCCATTACTCCTGGTTTTCCCTTCGGGTGCCCTGGTGAACAGTTGCTCACCGAGCCCTTGATGTACTTCCCTAGTGCAGCAGTAACCTGCTACCAGGTACCTACTCAGCCTTTTTTTCTTCAGGCTGAAGAGTCCCAGATCCCTCTGCTTTTCCTTGTATGGCTTGCCATGTAAGACTCTGATCATAAAGGGGGCTTTTTTGGACTCTCTCAAGCTTGTCCATGTCCTTGTTAAAGTGTGGTGCCCAGAACTGGAAGCAGTACTCCAGCTGCAGTCTCACCAATGCTGAGTAAAGTGGAAAAATCACCTCCTTGGTTTTCCTGGAAATGCATTGATTGATGCATGCCAGAGTATTATTTGCCCTACTGGCTACAGCATCTCGCTGCTGGCTCATATTATTAACTCCAGGTCCCTTTCATTCGTGGTGCTAGTCAGTTTGGTGCCACCAAGTCTGTAGGTATGTTGAGGGTTGCTCATCCCAAGGTGGAGCATTTTACATTTCTCGACGTTGAACTTCATCAAATTCTGATCCGCCCATCTTGCTAGCCTGTCTAGGTCCACCTGTATCTGTAGCCTATCTTCAAATGTGACCACGCTTCCCCATAACTTGGTGTCATCTGCGAACTTGGCCAGTGAGTTCTTCACCTCGACATCCAGATCATTAATAAAGATGTTGAAAAGTAATGGACCAAGCACTGAACCCTGTGGGACACCACTTCCCACAAATCCATTCAATACAACTCTCTGGATGCTATCCTGCAGCCAGTTTCTCACCCACCTGACTGTCTTGGAGTTAAACATTCAGTTTCACTCTGAGCAGCACCAAGTGTCAGACAGGTTGACAGTCCCTTGTGTGAAATGTCTAAGTGTAAAACAAATCTATTTGTCTCTTTTATTTGCGTGAGTTCAAACTAAACTAACATTTAGTCCAGCAGTTGAGTGATTTTAATTTCTTGTGTAACTCTAAAAAGATTTAGCTATTTGGTAAAAGATTATTTCACAATCTGGTTAAACATTTTTAATATTTTGAAAATGGAAAAGTACACAGATGGATAAAAACTGATGTGGGGGAAGAAGCGTTGCGTTGTTCCACTATGTTTTTTTCTGCCCAGAACGGCTTGCTAGGTCTCTACTGTGCCTAACGTAGGCAGACAAATCTCTTTGTTTAGTAAAATGAAGAACTGTTTACACCACAGAGGAGTACCTAGTATTACTTTCAGCCTGTACTGTCTCAGCAGTCTGGGACTGAGTATTGAGCTGACTCCATGGCAATGAAGAATACATCTTCTGATATGTCCTGCATAATATAGGATTTAGGTGGAAGATGCTCAGGACTCTAGAAAGGATTAGAATAATTTCCAGACAGAAAGGTTGAACTCTTCTAGAGCTCTTCAGAAAAGATAAATGATGAAGTATCAAATATTCAATTCAACATAAAAACCTAAAAATATTGTAGGTGTCAACATTTTCTCTAAAAAAAAAAGATTTTGAAAAGCCTCCAGTTTGGCTGGGGAAAACCCTTCGAGTTAGGGTTTAAAATACCAGACATAACGGATTATCATATATGGCTTTTCATTATATGGCCTGCCTCTCAAGTGAAGACTACCAAGAAGATGGGAGACAACATTCTGCAGAACCCTCTGCTGGTTAGTTAAAGCCATTACTTATGCAGGGTTTTTATTTTTCCAACGTAAGAACATGCTTGTACAGGGAGTCTTTAGATGTACCATTTCAGAAAAGAAAGTTTGTTTATGGGTGAGAAGACCCTTTTCAGAGTGAAAGTGCTAGCTCTTATTCACAAACATTTAATACTTAATTTTAGTGGAAACAATTCAGTTTCTGTATGTGTAACTTACTACAACTTTCTAGATTCTGTTTTGTGGCTATTCTATTTTGCCTTTTCTCTAGAACTTAGGTTCAGTGAATTCTCTCAAGCAGTGGGTGATTTAGCATGTATTGAAGTTTGAAATGCCAAGAATTGCATTTGGAGATGTAGTTGTATTCCTCAGGTGCTAAACATACATATATCATCTCAGTAGTCATGTGGACTTTTAAACAAAAAAACCCAACAAAACAAACAAAACATTTAAAACTCGACAAGTAAAATTCTGGCCTCATCGAAGCCAATGTCAAAACTCCCACTGACTACAGCGGAAGGAGGATTTCATCCCAAGAATCAGAGAAATCACCAATATAAATATTCTGAATTAGTATTTTTCTGATCTGGTTTAAAGACAAATGCCATTGTGAATATTATTAAAATTGTGTATTTACAACCCATAATACTTATATTAATTGTGGTATTTAAATAATTCCATATTTTAAGTAGAGGCAATGCAAAAAACCTGTTATTACTGCCCATTTTTAATGGAATCCACTATAAACACTGTCTGTACTATAGAGATAGCAGAATAAAACTTCTAAATGCATAATACTAAATAGTTTTCTTTGCTCTCTAAGTGAAGGATAAAGGTACATAGCAACACCCAGTGGGGCACTTGCAGGAGTCCAAGAGTGTTTATAGATATGCTCTGGGAGTGGGCAGAGAAGGGTTGCTTTAAGTAGAGCAGCTCTTCTCCAAGAGCTGCTCTATTTAAAGCATCCAGAGCACCATGTGGATCAACATCCCTGCGCTGAAAAATGGTGGCGAGGGCACTTTAACTAAAGCTTGTTGCATGAGCTTTAGTTAAAGTGCCCACACCACCATTTTTCAGTTCAGGGACGTTGAAACATGTGACACTGGAGTCTGCTGAAGCACGGTAACTACCATGCTCCAGCAGACTCAAGTACTCGAGTCTGCTTTGATGCGTTGTAATCACAGTGTATCAGAGCAGCCTTGCTGCACTTGTATAGGCACCCCAAGAATCTTTCTCTGTTAGGGAGAATCATTCAGGACCTTTCTCGTTGTCTAAATGTAAATATAATACTTTCACTGGCTTATTCTGAAGCTTCATCCTTTGCCTCAATTAGGCTGGAATCTAACGAAACAGAAAGGCAGCTTAGGGGGAATACACCACAGTCTCTTCCATGTGAAAAACTAGATTTCAGGAATTACAGTCACATTTCTATTTTTCAAGTCACTGAAAATTAAGCATGTCGGAGATGTAATGATGTGCGCAGGGCTCCAGGGAAGCTGCCACACCCAGGAGCAGTGGTGAGTTTTGGTTGCTACTGCATCACCTCTGCAATTGTGTGACCACTTTCTGTTACCCCCATCCAGGTCAGTACCGAGGCAGCTGTCCCACTTGCCATACCCTATTCATGCCACTGATGCATGTTACCATATGTGTTGTGCTTGACTGAGAGACTGGGAAGCTGTCAAATACACAGCTGTATTAGTGTCCTACAGAACAATTAATTGAGCAGCATTAATGGTAGACTTTAGAAGCAGAGGGAGAGTAATAAAAATGTCAGAAAAATATATCTTGAAAGGGAAAAAAAATCACCACCCAAGAGAACCTTGGAGTCAGCTGTGCCAGATGTTAGGATGACCCGGAGAGGCCTTGACTGGCAGAAAGGAAATTTAACAAATACATTTACAAGAGCATCATTAACACATTTGCACCTATATTCTGTCAAGAAAACTTTCTCTAGTTCTATTTGAAATGCATGAAATAATTCTCCTGACTTTTTTTTTATTTTCTTCACAATCCAATGCAGTAGCTTTACCCTTTAATCATTCTTCCTTTTATTTCACCTAAAGGTGATGTTGAGAATTTGATAGCAAGAAAAGGTATCAGGATCCCTGACTTGTCAGTGTGCAGTTAAAGGATTTTAAGAATTATAAAATTACTTTAGTAGGTCACACTTATAATAATTCTTATTTTCTAATAAGCCAAAATATGTGTCTTACCCTCTGCCCCCTATAAAAATTTTACACAGTGAACAGTGAAAAAGGGAGTCTGCATGATTCTTTTCACTGCAACAGTATGACAAAAGGCTCTTTCATTCAAACAGCAACAAAATATACCAGATCAATATATATCTACATATAGGATACAAATTATTCTCTCTCAGGTCCATTTCCCCCCCTGTTATTTCTCATGAGAAGTCTGACTAGAGAGTAAATAAGTAATTTCCTTAATGCTGATGATTAGCAAAAAATAAACAGAGCAAGTACTAAAGCTGGCTTTGCACCTACTGAATGCTGCAAGTGTCTGTACTCATTTGATATGCATCTAGCAAAGCTTGGATGTTCCCAGAAGGCCACTCCATGAACACTGAGAGAGCAGCGTCTGCTAGTGGTGCCTGTGAGTCACAAAGAACAGAGAAAATATTTATATAGCTGAGAACAATCAGAAAGAACGAAGGATACATAGACCGACTTCTACATTCTTTAAAGTACAGAGAAAAACAGATTTATGCAAATGAGCAGCAGCAGCATTTACAGGGCAATACACATTTCTGTAACACATTTTGTCATTCATATAATTAGCTTGTAGGATTCTTTTTTATTTAAAAGAGCTTTCTGTTTTCCTCTATTTTCAGCAAAATGCCTGTTACATCTGTCAATTAATTTCTATTCCTATGTATATATTTATACACATTATACTTTATGTACATGTATCTTGTGCATGCATAAGTGTGTGTGTGTGTGTGTCTCTATACATGTGTGTGTGGCTGTATCTAGGCAATTATTAAACATTTCTGAATGTGGACAGAAGGACAATTATAGCAATAAAGCTATTTTTTCTCTTTCGTCAGCAAAACCAATAAATGTAATACTGTACCTGTGGCATTGAGAGGACATCGATTGAATGCCATGTCCCCAGCTGGGGTCCTTTTCCACACCATTGACATCAAATAATCTTCAGGACATATTTCATAAGGTGCTGTGATTTAAAAATGAGAATTTGAATATAGGCTTTTGTACATTTCAATATAGGCTTTTGTAAATGTATATAGTGTATATCAGGGAAAAATATATCTTCGCCCTTAATCCTGTTCTCTCTGTGAAATGCTCAATGTATTCTTCAGGGGTTCATTTTACCATGACAGTGCATGAATGTAAGAATCCCTTTGATTTCTTTAGAGGCTCTCTTCCT
>NW_005841864.1:4229100-4278454 GCF_000455745.1 Alligator sinensis
GCTGAGCTTTCATTTTAATCTGCTGCATTTATTCCCCCTCTCACATGCACATACACTCTACTATAATGCTTTTTATCAACAACTCCAAACCTTAACTACAAATTAGTGTTACTTAACAGACTTGAAATATGAAGAAAATCATTTAAGAATTTGAGGTTTCTAAAACGTTGAAACACTTAAAACAATCAGCTTGACACACAATACATTTACATAACATGTGACTCATTACAAGATTTCATTCACTTTGTAAGTCGATGTAAATTACACCAGAATCTGAAGTGGACAGACAACCAAATTTTCAGTGTTTGCCTTTGCACTAAGCACTGTTATAGTGTACTCCCATTAGGTGGCAAGGGGCACGTAACAGCCTAGTTACCTACAGCAGACAGACAGTCTAGAATAGCTCTGGGCACACAACACTTCCTCCATTGTAACTTACACTGATTTTACTCTGATTTTTCTTGGGGGAATTCTATACTGGACATTATACCAGTAAGTTATACCAGTGTAGGCTTCTACACTCTGCCTGTTCTTTGTTACACTAGTGTAACAGTTGGTTACATTGGTGTAAAAGTGCTGTGAGTTTAAGCCCCTGAAGCCATTCCTCAATCATTAAAAGTAATAAGCACATCAATTTTGAAGATATCGAGGAAACAAAAGAATAAGTTGCTTCTTTTGAAATGTGTTTCATTGTGACTTGGTTATTAACATGTGAGGTCAGTACTGTAAAATAGAGTGGCTATAAGCCAAAATGACCTTTTTACTGATTATCACAATGTTTTTTTAAGGAAAGGACATTTTTCACATTCCCATGGTAACAGATTCAACGGGCATACATGGAAGTAGGAAAAGAAAGCTATATTTTTCTTGTTTCATATTTGTTTTGTATATACTCAGGATTACTAAATTCTTTCTGTTGTTCACTAGTTTTAGTGTAGTTTCCCAGCATGTTATTTTATTAAATGAAGCAGTAAACATCACAACAGATATCTCTGATAACTTGAGGTGATATGAAACATCAGCAGCTCAAATCTAAATCACTTAAACAGCTCCAAAAAACCCTGAGACTATTTTCCTTTCTTTATTATTTGCATTACTATAGAAATTGGTGCTGCATTGTTCTATACACCCTGAAGGTATACAAAATAAGAGGTAGTCCATTCCTCAAAGCAGTTACATGACAAACCACAGGGTGAGCAAAAATAGGTATTATCACCATTTTACATATATGGATGAATATAATAGGATTAAGTGGCTCATCTACAGTTACATAGGAACATCAGGATGAGGAGAGAATGAACTCAGTCCTTCTAAATGCTGTTCCACTACTAAACCCATACAACTGTTCTTCCTTTCCCTTTACTTCTACTGACAAAGCAATGAAGTAGGTAATGAAACTGTGCAGACTTCTGCATCAAGTACTCAACTCTGTAGTTGAAAAAGAGTTCCTTGCAGATGGCTCAGCAATACTAATATGAATCACAGTACTTCAGAAAAACTGCTTGCTAAATTTGCTTCAGCATCATCATTCCTGAATTGTGAGTCAAAACAGTTGATGAAGCTAGAGAAGAAAGAATATCCTTAATGGCAAAACCCTAAGCAAGCAAGCTGTTTTACTTATGTAGAATGCTAATTTGCTTCAGATAAAATAGTCTAAAAGTAAACACGAGTCCACTCTTTTAATGGGAAAGGCAAAGGATGCGTGATGACAAAACGGAGAGAATCTGGTGACATGAGCCAGTGCAATTACTGTCATTCTAGGATCTTGTAAAAAATAATGTATTGGTCTGTGGGCTGTAAAGACTGACATAGCCTACTTGGGGGGATGACTCATAACTGAATGTCTTCTTCTCAGGGGGTCCTCCCTCAGTGATTGCTACATAATGTCTAATTTGACTTTGCATGACTGCCTAGTTCTGCCTTATCCCCCCACTCCATCTCCATTCATCACTCAAACAAAAAGCTTAGATGTAATCAGAGAGAACATTTGTTCTGTTGTTTTCAAGACCTTTTAATATAAAATATATATCATATAAACTATATAAAGTAATCTGTCTGTTATTTAAATAGGGTAAATTTGAGTTAGGTTTAAAACCATTTTCTTAACTCTTTTCAGGATAAAACTGAATGTTATGTTTTATTGAGAAGCAGCATGACAGGATAAAACAGTTTATATTTTGGATTATTTTTACTGGATGCACTACTGGCTATGGGCAAGTTTGACTAGGGTGGGCTCATGCTTCAAGCAGTCTTTAGAAACATCTTGGGTGTTTATTGGGTGTGTCTGGCTCATGTACTTTGGTTAAACTGACAGCCTGATTTGGGGTCAGGAAGAAACTTTTCCTCCAGGCTAGATTACCTTCCTCTGTATGGCCCTCTTCCTAGGATCATCAGAGCATATTTGAATTTAGCTACTTTCCTGATACTGTAGTGGGAAGGTATTGATGATGCCCTTCTCCCCCCTGCTTATTACCTTTGGCATGTGGTTTACTGTGCCTGTAATGTAAAAGATGGGTCAGAGTGGATAGTCCTGTGCATCTTTCAGACCAAAGGCTGCCTGGGAATGTAGATTAGACTCCATGGCCTGGAAGGTCGTTTCTAAAGCTATATTCTTATGATATTTCTATGCATAGAAAAACTGCCAGACTAAATTCTGGGTCCCCAGTGTTTTTGGATAATAGAGTTTTATGGAAAATCCCCAATCTGAGATTAAGGGATGTTTATTCTCCAAAAGTTAATTCTTTATAGAGGGTGGCTAATAGAAACTATTCTGCTTGGAACCAGAGACCTTGTGTGATGATGTCTAGGCTGCAGGTGGGTGTTTATGAATTTTCTGTTACTTTCCTGAAGGCTCCCCAGAGCAATGAGGGTGCAACAATGAGATGACAAAACTTGTGGAAAGATGGGAGTTCCGTTTGTGCACAGTATAAACCTGATATTTAAGCTTGCATTTAGAAGACCGAATAAACTACCAGTGAATCAAGTATGGCCCCAGTCCTTGCAGGTATGAAAAGTTTAATTTGTACTCTCAGTGGAGATCTTCAAGAGTGGTTTGCATTTCTTTGGCAAGCCAAAGTCCTGTAGTCATGAAGGGAGGTGCATTATGATTGCCAATGTCATGAACTGAGAGGTGGTGTATCTATGGCTGCTTTCAGGGCCCTGCTAGCTACCAGCTGACCCTCTAAGGTCAGCAACACGGGATCTCCTTTCATTCCAAAGAAAGGGCACCTTCCAGGCCTGCAATCCATTTGTATACTCCAAAACTGCAATATGCTAAGAGTACCTGGAAGTTCACAATCCTAAACTGCATATCTGTTGATTAATATAACCTTATCTCAAACTGGTTCAATTTCTTGACCTCCCTGTCCTTAAAATGTTTTGCTTTCTTGTTTACAGCTGACAGCATGAGTGAAGATGGCTGTAAATAAAGATATTTCATCCCTCCCTAGAGGGAACTTGGTAATAATTTTCAGCCTGCTTAGCTGACCAAAGATAAGATGCTGTCATTTGCCAAACTAGCTTTATGGAGTCCATAACCTTGTTAATCAGTGATATCATCAGCCAGCATAAAAACAAGAAATGCCATACTGGGCACATCTATACATGTGCTTTAATGAGCAGTAGACTATTTTACTGCACATTAAAGCTTTACATAAAAGCCATGACATTATGCTACTGTGCAGTAAAATAGTCTACTGCACATTAAGCATCACAAAAAAGCATGCAAATGCACTACTGTGCAATAGCACAGCCTAATGCGCATTAATTTAGTACCTCCAATTGGAAGTACTACATTTAATGCACATTAGAAAAGGAGCATTAATGAACATGTAGGCACACTCACAGGGTTAGATCAATGGCCCATCTAGACTATTATCCTATTTCTAACAGTGGCAGAGGTGGATGCTAGAAAGGGAGAACACTAAACCAGATACCTCTAGAGTGATCTATTCCCTATTCAGTACTCTCTCTAGCATCCACCATTTATTGGGTTACAGATGTCAGAGAAAATATCTCCGAGCATTTAGTTCAAGGATTGTTCCTCCTTTCAGACATGTCCTCTGATGAAATTTTACATGCCTGAAGAATTCATGTCATTAAGGCCTCCGTTAGCCTCAGGTGTGCAGGAAAAGAACAGGAAGAAACATCAATGGTGCAGAAAGTTATGGAGAAAGTTCTCTCAGGGATAAGGTAGCAGTTAGCTCACAATGTTCCAGAGGATTTTAAGTGTCCTCCTAATAGATTAAAGCCAAATGAGTGTTGGGTGGATTAAAGTGAGGTCATCCTCTGAAAAATTACACTTCCAACTCAAAAAAAAAAAGAAAAAAAAAGGACAATCAACCCTTTGAGACACTGAGGACAATTAGGACAAAGGGGTCTTGGCCCAATATGATGGCACCTCATGATACAGCACAGTAAAGAGATGGGGGAAAGGCATGACAAAAAATGTGCCAAGGCACAGTCCAGTGGCTTATCTTGGCATCTTCTTCCCAGGCTTGCAAACAGAGCTGGAAATAAGATAAAGGAATCATAAAAAAAATAAAACAGCATAAACAGGTAGTTAGTACAAAATTCCACAAGGAATAAAGTTTGGTACCAGTATAAAAATTAATGTGCTTCATCTCCAACCAGGCAGTTGGAAGGAATTGAGAAGCCCACAGTATGTACTGCCCTTTATTCTCTCTGTGTGGGCTACAAGACTAAGATCAAACCACAGAAGCATGAGGGATATCTACAATGAGACTATGTTGACAACTGACTCAAAAGAACACTATTTCTTTTCAACCTAAGACTGAGATTTGGGTACGTAATTCATCATCAGCACAGTATGGTGATAAGAAGAAATTCGGCAAACCTACTGTCTCACACACTACATTCTTCACTTAAACTGACCAATTCAAGTCCAAATCCTGACTTCTGTGTATAACCTTCTTGGCAGTTCTTCACAGATGAAGAAATTAGGAAGGTAACTGCCCATGCCAGTAGCAGGCTCCCTGGTGACTGATTGCAGAGAGGCAAATCCTGCTGCAATGGTTACATGGGCATGGTGGATTGCTGCTACATGAAGATGTATCTTTCCTCCTCCTCCTCCTCCTCCTCGATGGTGGCTCTGTACTGACATTCAAAGAGGGATGTTGCCTTTTTGATTTGGAGCTGCCAGGCATCACAATCTGCAGCCTATTTCCCACAGTTTGAAAAGGACCTACAGGCAGAAAAGGACTTCTTCAGGGTGTTCTTAAAGCACTTACTTGGGATCCCTCTGTCATGTTTCCCAGTCATCAGTTCCCCATACAGCACAGCCTTTGGTAGGTGGTTGTCATCCATCTGGGCCACATGGCCTGCCCACCGCAACTGAGTCTGGAGGAGAATCATCTCGATGCTGGTGGTATTGGCTCTCTGTAGCACCTCCATGTTGGTGACACAATTCTGCCAGCAGATCTTCAGAATGGTGTGGAGGCAGCAGTGATGGAAGTGCTCAAGGAGGTGTACATGGCAGGGATATAAAACCCATGACTCAGCACTATACAGTAGGGTGAAGATAAAAACATCTCTGTACACCTTAACTTTGGTCTATGCCTATAGGCTGTGACTGTTTCAGGCCCAAATGAAGAGTCTGCTGAAGGCACTACTGGCTTTTGAGAGTCTGTTGTCTACTTCCTTGTCCGTTGTGGCATCATACAAGATGACACTCCCCAGGTGGGTGAGCTGCTTGGCAGCATTTAGCTCAGTTCCTTTGATAGTCATCTTCGGTGGCATATAAGCTTAGTGTGGAGCTGGCAGATGAAGAACTTCAGTCTTCTTCAGGATGGTGGTGAGCCCAAAGTGTTGTGCTGCAGTAGCAAAGCTAGTCATGAGCTGCAGATTGTGTTGGGTGTGGGCCACCAGGTCACAGTCATCTGCAAACAGAAGTCACGGATGAGCTGTTGCAAGGTCTTTGTGTAGGCCTGCAGCCATATGAGGTTGAAGAGGTTTCCATATGCCCAGAAGTGGGCATCCTCACCTTTCCCATGATTGTAGAATGCTTGTTGCAGCATCATGATGAAGAAAATGGCGAATAAGGTAGGGGTGAGTACACAGCTTTGCTTAACTCCACTGGAGATCAGGAACAGACCCGAGAGGCTGTTGTTGTACTTGACTTGTCCACGCTGACTCCATGGAGTTGTTTAAACATGGTGAGGAACGTAGGTGGGCACCCAAGCTTCTTGAGAATCTTCCAGAGGCCATCTTGCCTTACCGCATCAAACGCCTTCATGAGGTCAATGAAAGTGATGTACAGCCCCTTGTTCTGCTCCCAGAACTTTTCTTGTATTTGTCTGATCACAAATACCATATCTACTGTGTCTCTGTTTGCTCTGAAGCCACATTCGATCTCTAGGAGGACTTCTGCTATGACAGGCACCAGCCTGTAGAGGAGGATTCTAGCTCGGATCTTCCCAGTGATGGACAGAAGGCTGATCCCTTGGTAGTTGGAACAGTTTGATATGTCACCTTTATTCTTATACAGGGGGATGATTACAGCATCATGCAGATCCTGTGGAATTTTCCCCTGGTCCCAGCAGGCTATGAAGAGTTCATGGAGCTTGGAGCGTAGAGCAGTCCCACCATATTTCAGGGCTTGAGCTGCTTAATTCAGTTGATGACAGACTCACGTACTGTGAGTTCAGTGCTAAAAAGAGTTTGAAAGTGCTCAGACCATTGGTCTAAGACAGAGTCTTCATCAATGTATAAAGTCCAACCATCAGAGCTCCTCAGTGTACTTTGGATCAGGAAGGTGGGGCCATAGGCAGATTTCAGTGCTTCGTAGAAGATTCTGGTGTCTCCATTGTTACCATACAGTTGCATTCTTTCTGCAAGATTAATCCACCTCTCTCTTGGTTAGATGGCTGTGCTAGAAGGGCTTGATGACTAGTCCTCTCTTTTGTGAGCAGGGCTTGGATGTCTTTGTCATTTTCATCAAACCAGTCCCAGTTTCTCTTGATACCGAGCTCAACAGTCTCCTTGGTGGTCTCCAGGACTACTGACTTGATGTGTTTCCAGAGTCCATCGGGTGAGGTGTCTGCAGTATGGACTTGGCTTTCAAGCTTAGACTGAAGTATTTTTTGAATTTTTTGTTGGCAAGATTAGTTCTGTAGCTTGGAAAGATCATACTTCTTTGGTGGGTTGTCTCTGTGCTTAGGCTGAGGCTTGAAGTGGAAGGATCATAGTCACAGTATGGATGATCACTTACCAACAGTCAGTGTAGAGCTACAGAAGCTGGATATCTATAAATCAGCAGAACTGGATGAACTCCATCTGAGAGTGCTGAACGAACTAGCCAAGGTCATTGCAGGAGTACTAGCAAACCTCTTTGAGAATTTGTGACTCTCAGGAGAGGTCCCAGAAGACTGGAAGAGGACCAGTGTTGTGCCCATCTTCAAGAAGGGGAGGAGAGAGGACCCAGGGAACTACATCCCAATCAGCCTGACCTCAATCCCAGGAAAAACCCTTGAAACAATTCTCAAGAAGTCTATGTGTGATAAACTATTAGAAAGCAAAATTCTGAATGACAGCCAGCACGGTTTTGTCACGGGTAGGTCATGTCTGACTGACTTCATCTGCTTTTATGACCAGGTTAACATCTCCATCAATGATCTGGATGCAGGGGTGAAAATCACACTGGCAAAATTAACTGATGACACTAAGCTGTGGAGAAGTGCAGCCATGCCTCAGGGTAGGCTGATGATCCAAGTGGACCCAGACACATTAGTTAGATGGGCAGACCAGAACTAGATGCTGTTCAACACTAAGAAGTGTAAAGTGCTCCATCTGGGGAGGAAAAATCCACAACAAACTTACAGGCTCGGTAGTGCTACATTAGCTAGCACTGTGTTCTAAAGATTCCTGGGTATCATAATTAACCATAGAATGAGTATGAGCCACCAGTGTGATGCTACAGTTAGCAGAGAAAACAATACACTGGCATGCATCAACTGATGCATCTCAAGCAAAACTAAGGAAGTTATTGTCCCACTCTACTCAGCATTGGTGAGGCCGCAGGTGGAGTACTGAGTGCAGTTCGGGGCACCCCATTTCAAGAAGGATGTGGAGAAGCTTGAGTGAGTCCAGAGAAGAGCCAGTTGTATGATCAGAGGCCTGAAGAGCAAGCTATACCAGGAAAAGCTGATTAATAGGGGAGTGTTCAGCCTAGAAAAGAGAAGACTTCAGAGGGATTTAGTGGCAGCTTACAAATATATCAGGGGTGAGTAAGTGATAGGCAAACAACTATTCACCAAAGCGCCCCAGCAAAAAACCAGGAGCAATGGTCATAAACTCCTAGAAGAAGGTTTCCGACTGGATATAAGGAAAAACTTCCTCATGGTTCATGTGACCAGACTCTGGAATAGACTCCCAGTGGGGGTGGTGCAGGCACCTACCCTGGAGATCTTCAAAAGGAGACTGGATGCACACCTTGCTGAGGTTATCTGACCCCAGGAGTCTTTCCTGCCCAGAGCAGGGGGCTGGACCTGATGATCTCAAAAGGTCCCTTCCAGCCCTAAACTTCTGTGAATCTGTGACAACTCTGAGCGAATGAATTGGTGGTCGGTATGGCAGTCAGCACTAGGCATAACTCTGGTGTGAAGGATGTCCCCAAGATCACACTGATGCACAAAAATATCATCTATCAGGTGTCAATGTCTGGATTGGGGATGCATCCAAGTGGTTTTGTAGCTCTTTTTTCTGCTGAAAATGGGTGTTGGTTATTGTCATCTGCATTTCTGCACAGAGTTCCAGAAGCAAGTGTCCATTGCCATTACAATTTCCCAATCCACATCTTCCAAGCACGCCTTCCCATGCTAGATAGTCACCTCTTAAAACCGCCCATGATGATGATCCTATCTTTGGGTGGTGTTTTCTAGATGAGATCGTGGAGGTAAGTACAGAACTTAAGTTTGTCAGTTTGATGCTGGTCATGCAAAGAAAGGCATATGAACATGATGCGATCAGAAAGGCTTATTGGTAATCTTTGTAGCCTGGAAAGAATGGAGTTCTTTACCATGAAGCAACACCTGAGAGGCTTATTGGTAATCTTTGTAGCCTGGAAAGAATGGAGTTCTTTATCATGAAGCAACACCTGAGAGGTAGTGCTACTCAGGCACTGAGTGCTACCTGAGTAGCACTACCGAGCCTGTAAGTTTGTTGTGGATTTTCCACCTGCAGATTACCTGACCAGTAAAGGGTGTAACCAACACTGTGCTCTATTAGGCTGCCTTGTTCTGGGGAGTGCACCTCACTCAGGATTGCTATGTGGATGTGGGCAACCAAGGCTGAGTTTCACTTAGGGAAACTACAATCTTCAGAGTCCAGCATTGTATGGATATTTAAACATGCTAGGTGCGGAGGTTTTCTTTTTTTCCTGCCATTTGAGGTGGGGGTTGGGGATTTCGTTTCCCTTTTTGTTGTAATATGGCCACTTTGAGGATGCCTGCTGACCATGTGAGCCAGCTGAGTGGTAGGGAGATGAGTGTTTCTTTTGATCACCTTTTCTAGGCATTTTTCCTATTTAGAAGCAAGAAGTGCTATCCTTCAAAAAGGCTGCTCGGATGCTTAGGGTGCTGCTGGGTAATGACATCATCTCTGGGTCATCATCAGAATAACCCGTACTCCTGAGCTGCCTGCATGCAGGATTGGGACTGCAGCTTCCAGTGTCATCTTACACCTGCCACTGTCACCCCACCCCTGGCGCTGTTGGACTTGGGGGACTTGTTTCCTTCCTGCCTGTATGTGGAGCTTCAAAGTGAATACAGTTTGTGCTGACTGGCCCCACTCTTTAGGCCTGGAACTCATGAGTGGCCTAGCGAACTAGGACAGTGACAGAGAGATCTCCAGGCTGTAGGTTTAGTTTTGGAGTATCCTTCTTCTAGGTGGATTGCTGAGCCAGGGCTAAAGAGTTCTGCCTACCCTAGTTATTTGGGTTGGATCGCTATTTGTCTGGAACCTCACCTTTGACATTACCACCATGGAAACATTTCACCACCACCTTACCACAAAAAGTTTCCAGACAGTACTGCTCTCAGGATCACTGAGACAAGCAAGCCTCTCCACCACAACAAGGTTTTGATCCAGGGAGAGGTATATATAACCTCAGAAATGGAAATCTACAGAAATAGGAGCAAAACTCTACTTTCCTACTGGACACTGGGATTGACACTCCAGCTCATTTCCTAAAACTAGCCATGTTCAATTTCTGGATATATGTAACTAACCCTGACCTTGATACCTCTTTGCCCTTCTGCAAATTGTGCTGTATCAAGCACAACTCTGTGGCAAGAGAGCATGACTGATTTTTACATATGATCTCCCAAGATTTCATATATCTGTAAAGCAATGCGGCCTCTTACTGGGCACTCATAAGGAGACAGGGCAGCATTTAACTTTACATGAATGTACCCAAAGCTAAAACTAATTGACTTATAGCAATATCTGATTACAAGAGGCAGACTTTCAGGCCTTTTTAAGAGGCAGACTTTTACTCCTCCATAGCTGTAACAAGGAATTCTTTTCCACTGAGACAGGCCCCCATATTATTTAACCCCATATTTTAACAAGTCCTTCATTATAAAGGGAACTGAAATAGCCAATGACCAGTATTCAGCTGCATGTAAACAGTGTCATGAATTACATTGTTAACACTGATCTGAAAGGCAGTGGATTAAAAATCTATGCCTGTTGTCAGCCTGGGATAAGGGAAAGAAAAATGCATCTCTTGGACTGGCCAGACAGAAAAAAATGTAATTTGAAAAAAAATATTATAAACTGAAGCTACCAATAGAATATGCTCAAAAAATATAACTGGTATTCTTTCTGAACACAGATATTATCTAAAAATTCTCAGAACATATTACATATTTTCTTAATTAAAAAATATTGAACTCTTTCACATACTGACACAGCATTCAGAAGGACAACACGGTATCTGAAAAAGCCTGGTTAAAGCTCTCACTGTATATATTCTGTATAGTTGTGCATATTTGGGACCTCCTATACATTGGTACAAATGCCTTGGAATTCTTTTCCTTTATGCTACAAGAATGTTTGGCCTTTGTTACTCAAAGTGTTTTATGAAATTGGAGTTGGGGACATCAATGATAGGTAATGTGAGATGTAATTTACTTTTGTGCCTCTAGACAAAGTATTGCCATACCCCAAATTTCCATGCTGTACTATGGTAATGATAGGAAGTGAAATATGTGTGCCTGTCTCTGCTCAATGACCCAGTCCTGTGCTGTCTTTGCCTGGGCAACTGGTCTTGTTTCCCTAGGACGCTCGTGTAGACCCTGGAGGGCTCCTCGATAACCTTCTGGGTATCCTCCACACTTTCCTGCCATGACTTTGGATTGTTCTTCAGTGGAGGGGGTTCCCTTGGAGGATGCCTCCAGAGTTGTCACATGTCTTGGTGGATGTCTATGGGGCTCCAACCTCCCCTATACCCCAGCCATACACCAACCTATGAGATGAGCCTCAGGATATTTTGCAACTAGCCCCTTTTGATGTCTTCCTCAGTTCCTACATGTCCTCCTTTGTGGATGGGCGCCTGGGGCTCTAGCCAGAGCCGGTGGGTCTGGTGATGCTCTGCCTTCAGGGCTGTCCCTCTCGATGCCCTGCGCATTCTATGATGGACACTGTTGGTAGTCGCCGTGTTCTCATGTGGTCTTCCATCTCCGAACAGGGTCTCTAATTCCCCGAGCCTGGTATGGTGTGCTAGGCTACCCTGCTCTAGGCAGGGAACAAAATAGATCTGACTAGAAAGAAAAACAGGAACAGAACACTTACCACCAGAAAAAACTCCATGCCATGAGAACACGCAATGTGAAAAGAAAAGGGGCAACGACAAGAAGTGCAAGAGGAAAGAGACTAAGAGGAGAAACAAAGAAAAGAGGGGCAACCGCGGGTAGAGTCCTGTGCTTCCTTTGCCCCTAATGCCCCTAGAGTAGCGTGTCCCTTGGGTTGGGACCCATGCCTTCACCCCAGCTGGGGTTTCTCTTATACCCTTTGGGATTTGCCTCTTCCCCAGGGTCATGGCACCCGCCACCTCCGGCCGGAACTCCCTTGCCGACTCTTCTTGTTGCCTCCGCTGGCCTCCCTGCCGGCTCCTCTGATCCCCGCCAGTCTCCCCAAGTGCGGGGATCTACCACAGCTCCTGCAGCCATTGCCACTGCCGGCCTCGCTACTGGCCTCGCTGCCGGCCCTTTTGATCTCCGCAGGTCTTCTCTGCTGCGTAAATCTCTCGCAGCTCCCGCTGCCGCTGCCGGCTTTTGCTGCTGGCCCCTTTGATCTCCGCCGGTCTTCCCTAGTGCAGAGATCTCCCGCAGCTCCCGCTGTCACCATCGCTGCCGGCTGTAGTGGCTAGACACGCTCCACTCGGCAGTCCCCCACCACTCCTTCAGCACTCGGCGTCCCCCTCTCCCACGCTCTCGGGGCCGGTTTTTATCTTCGCTAGGTGATGTCTCTTTGTGACGTCACCTGGTTCCAGCTGGAGATAGGCACAGCTGATAAACTGCTCAGGAGGTTTTCCCTGGTGCACCTCCTCACTTTTCTGGACCCCATGAGACACGTAGGTTTTTTTCTTCTTTTACTTTCAACTGGGGTCTGCCTCTGGATGAGGCTTCCCCCTTGGTCGACATGTAATAACTATTTCATGAAAATGAAAAATGATGTATTTCATCAAAATGTATTTGATGGAAAGTTTTGAGGATTTAAAATTTGGTTTTAGTGCAGAAGGAAACCAAGATTTTCTAATTTTTATCACTCAGACAGAGAGATGCTTCCTACTCACTCCCAAAAACTTAACTTGTTAGAATACCCACATGTGAATCAGAAAATTCAAACTTCCTGCTTCCTGTGCCACTCTGAGATAGAGGAAAGACTTGAATCTAGGTCCTCTAGATGTCAGCTGAGTAGTCTAATTACCAGGCTAGCATCTCTCAGCTCTTAATGAGAAATTAGATCTTAAGAAACCTTCCCAATGAAAGCCTAATCTAACCAATATCTTTCTGCAAAATGTCTGTTTCAAGGAATCATTTTCTGACAAAAAATGGAGGGGGGGGGGTGGTTTGTGAAAAATTACCAACCAGCTCTAATAATTGCATTGGATTACCTAAATTCAGTTCACATAGAAATTATTTTTCAAAATTATATTGTAAACCCACAAACTGTTATTTATTCATTTCTTGGTATAGCGCAAGCCCCTGTACCTGAGTTTTTGAATCGGTTGTTACTTAATCTATTGTTTTAAGTGCTGTAGGTTCACATCACGTGTCAACATGAAAATCGCACTACTTTAAATTGCAATTGGAATGACATGCAGTGACTTCAGTAGGAGTGTAGGAGACTCAGTATGTTGTAGAACTTGCACTTCCAAATTCTTCCTGGTTGAAAACCTTTTTTAAATCATTAAAAGTTAAACATAAGGTAGGAAAGGTGGTACCTTAGGCCATTTGTATGCATGCTCCAGGAGTGGGGGGAGTGGGCTTTAATTAGAGTGGCTCCAAAAGCTACTCTAATTAAAGCACCTGGAGCATTGCATGTATCAGTGAACCTGTACTTCAAAATGGTGGCGGAGGTGCTTTATCTAAAGCTCACTCGAGCTTTAGATAAAACACTTCTGCCACCATTTTGAAGTGTGAAGATGCTTGATACACAAGACACCGGAGGCTGCTGGAGCATTGTAATTGTCACACTCCAGCAGACTTGATTAATCATGTATAGGCCCTCATAGAGATTAACTGGCTCGGAGAGACATGAGATTTCATAGAAAACAAACTACTTCATAGGATGCTAGGAATGAACCCAAGTAATGGGAATATATGATGGTCTATTAAAAACTTTAGTCATTTTATCTTCCCAGTTGCACTGGTAGTGATAAAGATTGGTTAATCATTTGTTTATTATAGCTGTATTTTATTCTTTACCTAGTAGAGCATGCTATCTCTCAAGCAAAAAAAATAATAATAGTTTTGCAAATCCTGTAAAACAGTGTTGTAGCTGGAGACAATTTCTTAGGCCTCTAAAAATTCTTTGCATTTCGATAGAATTACTTATTTGTTGATAATATTTTCAATCTTTATACCTATTCTCATATTCAACCCTGAAAGATTAATATCTCCACTGCAGAACCTTATCTTTGGTGGGAAATCTTTAGTTATTCTTCAGAAGTACTTATAATGTCATCTTTAGGCTAATTAAGAAGATGATTTACCATCCCTTCCAT
Organism: Alligator sinensis; assembly: GCF_000455745.1. Classification (NCBI taxonomy): domain Eukaryota; kingdom Metazoa; phylum Chordata; order Crocodylia; family Alligatoridae; genus Alligator; species Alligator sinensis. The sequence goes on from NW_005841864.1 coordinate 4,243,349, forward strand.
TAATTAAATCAAAGCAATTCCTATATTATGTTTTTTGCCATTGACAAGAAGTACATGTTGGAAATTTGATGCATTTGTTTTGAGTAAAAATTGAGTGAAGCATAAATACAAGGAAAAAAGAAAAAATTTAACAGAGACTTCTAGCCACTAAAATATTAACACAGAGCAAAAGATATTTTTGAAGTACAAGAAGAAAAGTACATTGCATTTTTTTAAATAAATTTTATGGAGGCTTTATTTATAAAGAACATTCAAAAATGGACTTCTTCAGTTTTTAAAAAAACATTGTTCGTAGATGAAAAATCAGAAAAATCTCTGTAATGGCTTTAAAAAATTGAAATTCTACTCACCTGCGATTAAAATGAAATGCCACTATATGTATAGGCATCAGCTGAACACAATAATGTATTGGTATATTTATAATTTTAAAACAATCTGATAGCCTACTAATGCCTCGATCATTATAATAAAATAAATTCTAAATACCTATATATTTTGGCGTTTGATTTTGTTTCTCTTATTATAAAAAAACAGAGCTCTCCCTGCCCCATTTGCTCACAAGGACCTGGGTCCAGCTGCAGCTTTGCCCTCCATTGCTTTGCAGCACTGAGCAGCCCTAATATGCCGGTGCGCCCTTTCCACTGCCTCTTCAGTTTCATGAAAATATAGCCTGGTTTATTTATAGCAGCTGGAGATTGGCCCATTACATTTACAGAAAACTAATTTCAGCAAGAAAAGAATCTGTGTCTGCCAGATGTATCACCTGAGAGAAATTAACTAATGACAACCCTTTTTTAGTGGGTTTTTTTTCTATACAAATTTGTTTTGGGCCATAAAAATATAAAAACATAAATTAGAAAAAGTGCTAAATTAGGATAATAATCCTTAGCGATTTCCGTACTATTCAATGTTGTTTTGTTTTCATAAAATGCTGTTTTTACACACACACACACACACACACACTTAGTAGTAAATTACTATTCTTGCTTAGATCTGAGATGTACTTGGAAATGAGCATTAACTGAATCTGGAAGTAGTTAAATAAAATAATCAAATATCTATAACTGCGTGTATAATCTTCTGCATGATAATTACAGTGTTACAAGATTGGGTTTAGGTTATTGTTTCCGGTAGCAACCTGAGTCTGATATGAACTCAATGAAGTTGTAAGCAAATCTAGGGAATGGTACATAATGCTACGCATGCATTTGACTTGTAAATACATTTGTAAAATATTTTATTAACAGCAGGTGGCAACCTTTGAAAATTGGATTGCAGCACTACAGTTTTACTTTTAAATTCAGAAATGCAAATAATTTAAGGACTTTTTTAGGGTTGGGACTCATTTGGCTGAGTATCTGATTATCCAGATTTGTACTAATCCTATCCAAGTGTACTGTGCAGCATCTGTACAGGAAAAATCATGTTTTCAGAGCAAATTATCATTTTTTTAGGATCTCAGTATAAATAGATATTTTGAACTGCTTTAAAAGGATGTGCATTATATTAAAATAATACACTATTTTAATCATGTTTTATTTAATTACATTAATGAAGTTTTGTGTAATTACTTTAATGAGGTATTATTACAAATAATTACTCTTTGAACATAATTGTGATTCCCTGTTCTATCTCAGAGTCTTATTTTAATATTATTTTATTTTAATATGGTAATATTTTGAGTTCTGTTTTGGTATAGATGTCAGGAGATATGATTTTGCTGGGCTTGATAACATAGGATTCGCATCCATTCAGTTCCCCTATTCCTGATCTGAAGAATCCTTTCCATTAAAATCCTGTTTTCCTGAGCTTAGAATATTACCACTGATAGGTGAAGTGGAATTGTTCAGGTTTTAAATAGACTGTTGGATTTATTGAATCATTACTCTATTCAAAATTGAAAACACATGACTTCCAAGGACTACAACATAAAATCACTAGACCACCTCGACTCTATTTAATTATCAGTTTCTTTAATAATGCATTGTTCTACCTCAAAATAATGCCTCTATACAGAAAGGCAGAGTTGTATACATCTACTATTTTTCTTAGTGTTTTAGGAGTGCTTCAACTTTGTTCTTACTCAGTTTAGGCAAACATTTTAAATCACTAAAAAGACCACATTAACAACTATTTAAATATATATATATATATATATATACACACACACACACACACACACATATATATAAAGGAAAAAAATATGCCCGTTTGACTTCAGCTTTCTTTTATAAAATGATGGTCACATACAGCATTCATTCATGCTGTACATTGCAGTACTGTTCTTAGACCACATTAACAACTATTTAAATATATATATATATATATATACACACACACACACACACACACATATATATAAAGGAAAAAAATATGCCCGTTTGACTTCAGCTTTCTTTTATAAAATGATGGTCACATACAGCATTCATTCATGCTGTACATTGCAGTACTGTTCTTTCTTTCCCCCTTATCTTCACTCTATTTGGCATTTTCCCCAAATGTATTACATAGAGGTCTCTTGTAGGGAGAAAAAGGAGGAGACTGAATCCATGAATTACAAAAACAGGCCTTATATTTTCAGAACTTATGCATACAGGAATGATTTTCTAACACCTACCCCTATTGTCCCAATAGTGCAAAAATAAGCCGATGGACCTAGGTAATTTTTTGAGAGACAGTGACAGTGACAGACAGAGAGAACATTTTGGGGTTTGTTTGCTTGTTTGCTTTTTCCATTTAGATATTCCTTTTAAAATGGTTCATCTTTCACGCATATATTGTGCTAGGTGACGCCCAAGTCCATGAACACAAATCATACTGATGGAAGCAGAAGTTACTTGTCAGTATCTAAAGGCAAGACAGTGTGGTGTAACTAAGTGGGGGGTGGGGGACAACGGGAAGCAGTCTTGGGAACCCACCTAGGGAGAAGGCACAAAAATAGCAGCTCCATTGCTACCACAAGCAGCTCCATTGCTGCCACATGCAGCTAATTCTGCATCATACATGCTGATGCTCCCCAGAGCACTGAGCTTCCCTGTTATATCTCTGTAAGATCGTATTTATGAACACAATTCATATGTGATCCTACCTCTTCTAAGTATGATAGCTTAAGGTCATCTGTGTCAGCTAGAAAACATACTTGATTGTATAAAATATTAATAATGATATTTGCTTCTCACCAGGACACCTCTGTTCACTGCATCTTCTAACCTCCTCACCAGTCCCTTCACATTGTTGTCCGGTCACAGCAGCACCTTGACAAATCCTTATTCGCCTTTCCCAGCCACCATCACATGATTTGGAACATCCACTCCAGTGTCCCCATTGGTTCCACTGACCGTTAGCTGTTTGGAGGAATGCCATAGTTAGAATGGTGACATACTGTGCCCAACTAAGGTTTTTCAGTATTTGTCTGCAAAATTTGGCCTAAGTGTATCTCAAGTAGTAAAAAAGAAGCATCAAATACTTGTTCTCATACAAGCTGCTCCTATAAAGCCTGAACATAAATATTGTCACTTTTGTTTTTTTTCTTTCCAAAGGCACTTATTAAATGTCATTTTATAAGTATATATGCACTATAAAAATATATTAAAAATCCTAAATCAAAAAATCCTATTTAGAGGCTTGATTATATATTCTCTATCAATTAAAGGGCTTGAAGGCCTACAAGTAAGCATAAGAATAATTTATTTAAAAAATCATTTCTTTCATGTATAATTTCTTGTAGATTCTTGAGATCCATTGTTCCATTTCTAGCTCTCAAACTTTTATTCTAAGATTTATAGCTTTAAAATAAATGCTTATACTGTAATGCTTAATTCAGGAAGTCCAACCTTTTGGTACAGAGTCTTTATTTGTACACAGTCTTTATTTGGTACACAGTCTTTATTTGTGCAAATAGTCCTATTGTCTTCAACAGCTATCTTCTACAAACTCCTATGCTGCAGCTGGGTTGCTGCAGAAGGACCTCTGGGCCCATATGCATAGTGACTAGGCTGTAAAACTCAATATAGGCTCACTGGCTAAGGCCAGAATAGGTCCCAAGATGTCTTTTTAACAAGAAATGAATGTTACACTACCTGGAATTTTTCTCTGGATCATCTCCTACTAGGGGATCCTACTTACCAGTACATTCTGGGTTATGGCACTCCCTGCTTTCAGCCCAGGGGCCTCTGCATTCAGAACCCCCATGAGCAGCTGCTGTACATTGTCGACTTCTCTGCTGAGTGCCATTGGAGCACGTCACTGAGCACTGACTCCATGAACTCCATTCCTGCCACTGACCATCAACTATCACAGCAAACATAAAACAACAAAAAAACCAAAATTACCATAGTGTCTATATACTGCCAGTATACTTCATTGTATATTAACTTATGTTATCTCCCCTTGAAAACTAAGATAGAACCTGCAGGAAAAATGTTAAATATCATGCGATAATGGCTTATATGTCACTGTTCCCTTTTTGTTTAGAGGCCTTTACTGCACTGTTGATAATTATAAAACTTCACATGAGCAAATACAGAAATTGAGAAGTATGCCCTATTCAGGACCGGTAAGGCCTCAGTCGGAGTACTGTGTCCAATTTTAGGTACTGCACTTCAGAAGATGGGAAAAATTAGAAGAAGTTCAGCAGAGAGCAACAAGAAGGATTAAAGGTATAAGAAACAGGATTTCAGAGAAAATGTAGGAAGAACTGGAATTATTTGGTCTGGAAAAGAGAAGATGGGATTTGATAACAGTCTTCAAATAACTGAAGATAGTTATAGAAAAAATGGTAACAGGCTATTTTTTTGGCTAAAGGGACAGGACAAAAAATAATAAATTGCAATAAGGGAGACTTAAGTTGAATATTGGGAAGAACTTTCTATACTGGTGGTTAAGTACTTCAATAGACTGCCTAGAGAGGCTGTAGAATCTCCATCCTTGGATGTTTTTGAAAGAAGGTTAAAAAAAGCACGTGGCTGGAATTGTTTAAATAAGAACGATCCTGCCCTGAATAGGGGGTTGGACTAAAAAACCTCCTGAGGTGCCTCTCAGCCCATTTTTCTATGATTCTATGAAATCACTTTAATGTCTGATATCTTTTTTTCTCCAAAAATAAATGAGACCTCCCCCTCTCTCCCTCCCTTACAATTTATCCTAGTATCACAAAAAATACATTTCATTTCTGTTAACTACCAGTCAGGATATTTGATAAGACTTTCTGCTCCTTTCTGTTATGAATTCCTTGGCCATATTTCTGTGTAGAATAGAGCTCAGGTTCTGTAACATATAAGCCCTGATCCTATTGTCAAATGCATGCAGATGATCCTTGGCATGAATAGTCCTATTTCAGAGAAGCTTAGGAATGGTCATACTATGCCAGACAGAAGGTTCTTTGAGGATGGGCACAAGTAAGAAATGATCAGTAAGGGATGATTCAAATGATGCTGAAGAACCTTGCAGAAGGTAGACATGGAACAATTACCCTACCCTATTAGGTTTCATGCTGATCTTTAATACTTAGGGACTGGGTTATTCCATGAGGAATAAGGTTTCATATCTCTTTCCAAATTGTTCTTATAATAAATTATAATTCTGGCGATAATTGGTATCCATATAAATATCCAGTGTATTTTTTAATCCTGTGATGTTTCTGGGTCAATGACTTCTTGTGGCAGTAAGTTCCACAGTTTGAATAACATATTGTGTAAACAATATTTTCTTTCATTACTTTAGAATTTTACACCTTTGCATTCCATTAAATGTCCCTTTGTTCTTGTGTTATGAGACAGGGAGAACAGGAGTTCCTGATCTATTCTTTACAATTTATAATACATTTCTGTGTACCTTTCAAGGTAAACAATTTCAGTCATTTTAATCTCTCTCTATGAAAGATTTTTCCATGCCCTTGGTCAATCCTGTCATTGCTTTGTTAACCCTGGACTCAGACAGACATTTTCTACTAAGAGAGTTGCTGCTGTCCCAGGAGAAACCATGAATGTACAGATATTCAGGCTTTTTCTCCCAGAGTAAAAATGGCCACTACAAGAGAAAAATAACCTGGCAAAAACTAAGGTTAAATCACTGCCAGGAGAGATTCTCCTGGGAGAATTAATGTCTGCATGTGCTGTGGCTTCTCTGAGAATACTCCCCCTTCATAATACTCTCACAATGTGCTCCAGGAAAATACAGGCTGACCATGAACAGTCTTTGAAGCCAATCAGGACTGCCTTATGCACTGCTGTCACCAGGCAGACTAAGGGAACCTCGACAGCATGCTGAGATGTGAACACCCCCCCCCTCCTCCTGCCCTTCCCCCAGCTGTCATCACTGCAAGCTCTCTACTCTTCAGGACCTCAGCATTCAAATGTCTTTAAATGCAGCTGTGGATAAGTTTCTATACCAGTAGAACAAACCTGGGAGAATTCTTTCAGATGGGCATCAGAGGGACACCAGCCAGCCACTCTGACTTGGTGCAGAGTCACTTGGATGGACTGGATGTGTTTAAGTCAGCAGGCTTGGATGAGCTGCATCTGAGGGTGCTGAAGGAATGTCATAGCAGAACCACTGACACAGTTGTCATGGTGCTTGGGCCAGGTCCCAGAGGACTGAAAAAGGGCCAATGGGGTAACAAGGAACAATGGTCACAAACTGACAGAGAGCAGACTTAGGCTGGGCATCAGGAAGAACTTCTTCACACTAAGGGTGGCCAGAATTTGGAATGGGCTTCCAAGGGAGGTGGTGCTCTCCTCTACCTTGGGGGTCTTTAAGAGAAGGCTGGATGGGCATCTGGCTGGGGTCATCTGACCCCAGAACTCTTTCCTGTCAGGATAGGGGGTCGGACTCGATGATCTGTTGAGGTCCCTTCTGACCCTAGCATCTATGAATCCATGAATCTGAATGTGTGTACATTCCACAATATCCATTTCATAACATCCATTTGAGATGGAACACAAAACATGGGGCTGGACCTATCCCTCCAGGGATTTCGAATCCAGCCCCCCGCCCCAACCTCTCCCCCATTTTTATAGGCAGTTGTATCATACAGTCTTGTTCATGAATTTATCAAGCACCATTTTAAAACTATTTAAATGGGACCAGCAGTGCTGCACACAACATTCTAAATGAAACTGCACATTTACTTTGTATAAACATTTTTCTGAGTATGGGTTGCATTAGTTTGAATGCCAGTTTGCTGCAGGAAAGAGCTTGTCAATTACACCAGATATCTTAAAAATATATATCCTTCAAAATCTCATATTAGTAAATATATATAGAAAAATACCAGGAGGAGATATTTATAAAGCAGGTGAGTCTTCTAAAATGCATTCATTTGTTTTGAAAAATTCTGCCATTATAGTTACAATAATTATTTTTGTGCATACAATTACCCAGTATGAATTTACAAATTCAGCTGGTAATAGCTTGGTATTTACTTATTTTCATTCTTTAAAAATCTGATCTTACAAATATATTTGCAATTAAAAAACAAACAAACAAACAAGCAAAGTGATAGAAAAATCAATAATTTGACCAGATGACTCTTGACCTCAGGATTCTGTATTTCTGTTTGAGACAGAAAAATTCTGGAACTAAAAGAGCTCTTAGGAGGCTTCTCTTTCCTCTCTGCATTTTAGGACTTTATGGTATCAATAGTTATAGATGAAACAGAATTCTTAACTTAGTGATTTAACTTTTAACGAATTTGTTAAAAAAGTTGTGTGTCTGCAACATCTCAGTGAAACATCCAAGATGAAATATTAATCAGTCAGTCATTTTACAAGGACATCTGAGACACCACAGTTTTCCTTGGTACTTTACATTTAAAATAAATGAAATATTTCAGAGATCAATGAGTTGCAGTTAGTGATGAGTCACAGGGTTTTTTTTTAAAGCGTTATTTTAAGTGTTCTTTTTAATGCAAGGGTTATGCATCACTTCTATATGTAGAAGACCACTTCAGGCCATGGAGCATAGTATATTGATTACCTGTTCAACAGAAAACTGAAGTCTCTTCAGGCATGGAAACAGGCTTTGTTCATTTATCATGAAACTTTATGCAAAGAAGAAAATATTATGGAAACTATATTTCAATTCTTGCTTTTGCTTCCCCCCAGTTTTACCCAGTATTATGCACTGTTGTGGAGGGTAGGGTGAGTCAAACAGACATTGTGAATTGAAGGTTTAGGAATCAACTCTGCCCCTTTAAAAATCAATGGTAGTTGAAATAGTACCAGGCAAGTCAGACAACCACTTTATCCAACAGTCTTATCTTATAGTCCTTTTGAAATGATGAATTACATTATTTCTCTTTAGTTGCTCATGCAATGTCCTCACTTGACCTTATTAACCTAAGGCAAACAAACAGTCATTGATATTCCATATCTGATATACTGAAGGGAACCAGACATGAACATCTCCACTGTAGAACATGGGGCTGGACTTGTAATTTAGTATTAAAATACTGTTCAAGCATATTATGGTTGCTGCTGAGCTTACAGAATCATAGGAAAGGAGAGCTAGATGGCACTTCAGGAGGTCATCTGGTCCAACCCCGTGCTCCAGGCAGGATCAGTATTCTCTCCTGAGTCATGTTTTCTAGACTTCTAATATTTATTTATTTTTGCTTTCCAGTGAATTTTCTATTTTGTCCACATTTTTCTTGAAGTGAGTGCCTTAAATTGGACACAGTAATCCAGGAAAAACATCAGAAATGTTAAACAGAGTGAAAGGGTCACTTTAATTGTCTTGCAAGTGATGCTTCTATTAATAGCTTGTAGAAGCTTGAGAGAGTCCAGAGAAGAGCCACACGCATGATCAGAGGTCAGGGAAGCATACCCTACGATGACAGGCTGAGAGCCCTGGGGCTCTTTAGCCTGGAAAAGCGCAGGCTCAGGGGTGATCTGATGGCCACCTACAAGTTTATCAGGGGTAACCACCAGGATCTGGGGGAATGTTTGTTCACCAGAGCGCCCCAAGGGATGACGACTAGGTCGAATGGTCGTAAACTACTACAAGACCGTTTCAGGCTGGACATAAGGAAGAATTTCTTTACTGTCCGAGCCCCCAAGGTCTGGAACAGCCTGCCACCGGAGGTGGTTCAAGTGCCTACATTGAACACCTTCAAGAGCAAACTGGATGCTTATCTTGTTGGGATTCTATGACCCCAGCTGACTTCCTGCCCTTTGGGCAGGGGGCTGGACTCGATGATCTTCCGACGTCCCTTCCAGCCCTAATGTCTATGAAATCTATGAAATAGATTACAGTATGCTATTATTTTGGTGGGGGGCGGGGAGGGGTTGCAATAAGAGAACTCATATCCAGGCTCATATTCAGCTTAACTGTAACATACAGCATGTAATCACAAGTGCCTACTTTTAAGGCTATGGGGTTATATCTACAAAGTCCAAATTGGGTTTATTTCTTCACCACAGTCTACAGTACTTAGATACAGAAACATTCTCTGTAAACAGCTGCAACTTACTGAAATCTTTATGGGAATTAATAAAGACTTTTTTTGTACATTGGTAAGAATTCACAGCCTTTCAATTGACACTGGCTCAGAAAAGAATACCTGCCAATAGCCACAGACTGTTCTGCATATCTCTCATATAGTATTAAACATAGTCTCTCCACAGTATTAAACAAATGATTCAAAGCTATAACACAGGTTGTGTGTACAGAGCTTATTAATGGTATCTTTTTTCCTCTCACACTGCAATACAGCAGCCAGAAGAGCAAAGGTCCATAACTCCAAGGCTAAGTACTGACAGTTAAAAAGACCGAAGCTGAATTGATTTAATCTTTGCAGGTTAATTTATGCTGCACAGACTGGCCTGATAAGCAAGTGAACAAATATTCACTTCTGATTCTGGATATGCTGACACATGCCTGCAGTGGCTTAGGCCAGGATCCTGGGGGTACTAGTGCATACCTCCCTGCTTGGCTGGAGCAGATAGCTTGGCCCAAAGTTAGCCTGCCCACCCTGTTTGGGGGGGGGGGGTGGAAGGGGGAATTGCAGGACAGGGGCAAAGCATCCTGGGATGCTGGGAGACTGTGAGTTAACTTGAATCTAGAGGAGATCTGGGATACAAGTTCAATAAACCAATTTAACCTAAATCTGTTAAGTCTGATCCATCCAGGTTTATCTTAAACTAGTTTTGGCCATTTTGAAAGCAGTTTATGCACGCTGAACTTCTGTTGTGTTATATATCTGAACCAGTTTCCAATCACTTGCACTGGTTTGTGTGTAAATTCTGTCCCTAACCCAAATGATGAATAAGACTTCTCCATAACAATTTACCAGTAAGTGGACAAAAGTAAATAAAGGACTTTATTTACTTGTCTAATGTGGGGTATTTGTGTAGATTTGTAATAAGGTCAGACCTTAACACAGATCAGTGAATGCCTGTTCCTTTCTGGAGAATGGTAGCTAGAAAACCAATGGCAGGCTGATGCATTGGTAAGAAGTTGGTAAGAAGTTGTTCGTTTTCTGTTGGTCTGGGAATTAATGCTAAGATCACTGCCTTTGGATGTGAAATTTCTGTTTGTGGACATATGGGATATTACTATTTGTCTCACTCTATTTATGCAGATTTTGTCAGAGGGTCAGGATTAGGGAACAACCATGCTCTGTGTCAGGTAAAGCTCCTGACCAGAATTACATACATACATCAGTGACCCTGTTCCCTTTAGTAATTCTGGCCGAAGTCTCTACTGCATTAAACATATTTAGAAAAACTAGAGAGGAAGAGCAAGTGAGTGTACTTCTAAAAGAAAAAAAAAAGCACTCGCATATCTATAAATTACACCCAGTCTGAACAAGCTAATTATAATTTAGGGCTAGATTTATATTGATTCTTTAGGTGCCTAAGTCCCACCATTAGGTGTCTCCATTTTGGACTACAAAGTTCCTAGGTGTTAAGACTACCAGTCTCTGAGCATGATCAGGAGCAATTCAGGTGGAATGTCAAACTCCTGTCTAGGCAGACAAGGTTCTTTGGGTAAATCTGATACCTTTTATTAAGCCAATAAATACTGTAGTTAGAAAAAAATGTTCTTAGCAAGCTTTTGGGTTTAAATACTCTTCATCAGAGTGAAGTAAAGTTCACAGGCTCATCTGTGAAAAGTGTTTTGTAAATTTTCTTTGAGGATTAGAACTGAGAGATTGGAGAGAGAGTGGTTTTCTTGTAAGAAATGTGCCCTCACCAGTAACTGAGTATTCTTGTCTTGAATAGATTTCCAGTGTGTGTTCATTCTGGTGTGCAGTTGTTGTTTGGCCTCTCCTATGTATTTTCCATCATGTGCATGAATGAGAAATATTACATTTCTGGAGGTGAAGCTGTAAGATCCAGGAATGCTGATGTTTCTGTTGTGGGGTGTAGCAATTGTGGGGGTGGTGGAGATACGTTGGCAGGTTTTGCATGTCTTGTCATGACATGGTCTGGATCCATTTGATGTGTTTTGGGCTGTAGGAAGTTTGATTCTGGTGATGAGGACAGTGAGGTTCGGTGCTTGTTTGAAGGCTAGGATGGATGGTTCTGGGAAGATCTCTTTAAGAATGGGGTCTCCTTCTAGTATAGGTTGCAATTGTTTGAGGATTTTATGTATAGGTTTGAGGGAGGGGTGATATGTCATAACCAGCAGTGTGCGATTCATGGGGGTTTGTTTTCCTTCTGTACTCCAGCAACTCTTCACACGGTATACAGGCTGCTCTTTCAAACGTGTGATCTGTCTCTGTGGAGGAGTGTCCTTGTTGAGTGAAAGCCATTTTAAGATTTGTGAGGTGGCAATCAAGGAGGTGGATTTACAAAACACTTCCCAGAGACGAGCCTATGAACTTCACTTCATCAACCTCCTGGATACAACAAATCATGGACTAAGAATTCTCCTCTTGTGCAGCAGAAGCACACAATCAAATATAGGCATTGGATTTATGACACATTATAACCTGCCTGCATCTGACTCCCCAGGAACCTCTCCACTATTTACCTGCTACATTTACTCCCTTTCCACCCCCTTCCCCTCCCCCAGCCTCTCTCTCACCCACTGACTCCTCAATTTACATCTTCATTGGCTTTCTTGCATGCATACAAGCCTCTGGCTTCTTTACTATTCATTTCATCCAGGAAGAGCACACACTAACTGCAGATGCTTCCTCAGCCTGACAAAGGGTTTTTAAACCCAAAAGCTTGCTAAGAAATTTTTTCCCAACTATTATTTGATCTAATAAAAGATATCAAATTTACACAAAGAACCTTGTCTGCCTATGTCCTTAGACCAACCTGCCTACAACCTACACCCCTGTGACATGAAAACTCCTGTATAAGCTTTTCTGCAATTCAAATATTTTCTGAAAGGCACCCAAGCTACTTCTGAGTCAGAGGTCCACATCTGTAGGCAGAAACAAACCCCATCTAATTCCCATTAAAAATACACTGAATTCAGCTAGACAGTGGTGATGATGCCCATCTTTTGCCCAAAAGCATAGTTAAATAACTCACCCAGGAAGCAGAAAACCCAGATTCTAGGCCCAGCTTAGCCCTAGGGGGTTCAAATCCAAATCCTCCATTTACCAGGGCAGTACCCTAGCTACCAGGCCATAGAAAAGGCTAGTTTATAGGTTCATAGGAAAGTAGGGCTGGAATGGACCTCAAAAAGTCATCTAGCTCAGCCCCCTACTGAAGGCAGGACCATCCTTGACTAAACAAACTAAGCCAAGTGTCCATCTGACCTGCTCCTGAAAACTCACAAGGATGGAGATTCCACGGTTTCCCTAGGTAGCCTGGGAATGCTATGCCAGACCACCCTCATAGTCAACAAGTTCTTCCTAATCTCCACCCTAAATTTCCCTTGCTGCAGCTTGAGGCCATTGCACCTAGTCCTGTTCCCTATAGCCATAGAGAAAAGCCCATCTCCATCCATGGTGACTGCCTTTCAGGTATGTACATTATATGCATGTCTGTGAGAGTCTATTCCCACCAGGAAGCTATGCAACTAGAGTGCATGCTCACTTGGGAAGAACTGGGTGTCTGTAACTATGCCAAATCCCGAACTATGTGTAAGTGCAATTCAGGTTCTGGTTGTAGGTTACAGAGATAGGTTCCCTCTGGATTGTTTTCATTCTGACCACAACTGTCTTTTATTCTTGGCTACTCATTTAGAGTACCTGCCCAGGAAGCAGGAGACCAAGGTTCAACAGGAAAGTGGTCTCACCTGAACTATACTATAGCTTGTTAATTAGGTTATTTTCCTACTATGCAGGAGATACAGGTTGAAATACCCTCAGGGTGACACATGCCTAAAACCTAGGTGTCCCACTTCCTGGGTGAGTGCTCTGGCCAGCTGACTAGGAACAAGATGGATGTGGTAGTAGCCTATCTTCAGAAATCCTTATGAGGCTATCCTCAGAAGTGAGACTATGTATTGTGAATAAAAAATGAATGGAGAAGCCCTAATGGCATGAGTTAGGCATCTCAGCTCCTGAGAGGACTGGAAATCCAGACATGTCCCTTTGCTTAGCATTTCCTTTTGGGGCCTCAGGGCTTTATGATTCACCTTTTGAAGGTGCTGTTCTGTGTATAAAATCAAAGCACCTCTGCATGAATCATTCCTTAGTGCCTCTGAAGTCTCTTCATTGACTGTATAAGCAACTCTAGAGCCTATCCAGTCACACTTAATTGCTCTCCTGTGCAAGGAATCCTAACACTCAGGAAATGTAAAAATCTAAGAAACCAATTTGAATCTATCTCAAATTATACAGTTTCAAAATATTTACAAAGACATTATATGAGCGGTTTGCAAATAAATTAATAATTATGAATTAACTGGGTCCCCAGTAAGGTGCACAATAGTAAAAATAGACATGAGAAGATGTGAACTGTATACATTTTGAATATTTCCCTTCCCTTTGCCCCAGGTCTATTACTCATATTTTTTTCTTGGGTTTCTCCTGCATCCTCCTGGTTGTGCTGCAGCTCAAAAATAGATTTCTAATTCTGTTTACATTTTCTTGGTACTGCAGTAATAGTAAACAATACTAATATTCCACATATTTAGGCTTTAATTCCAATGTTTTTAGTTTGGAAAAGATAATAAAGGAAATGTTAAACTGTACCAAATGTACAACTATAAAGCAAAAGAGTTACTATATAGGCTCACCAGGGCAGAGAGCAATATTGCAAGGTTTATGCTGTGTTTCAGGTCCATCACAGGATCTTCCCCCATACTGGGGAGGTATACATGACCTTGTTCTAGTTCTTTGGCCTCGACCACATGTGAATGAACACAAACTCCAAGGTGACCATTCCTCCCAAACTCCATGTACTGTAACAAAGCAAACAGATTTCAACAAATAATGGACATGTATAGGCAAGAGAATTCAGAATAAGAACAGTGTTGTAAATGGGAATGGTTTTGCCATCACCAAAAAAAAAATACATATTTTGAATTCGGCAGCACTAGCAAATGTAAATCAGCTTTGAACTTCCAGTTGAAAACAGTGTCTTATTCCACATTACCCTTATTGAACGTTGACAATTTTCTTTGATGAGTTAGTCTAATCTCAGTGGTTCTTTTTGATTTCTTTCTGTTCTTTAAGTTCCGTGACATGCATTTGCAAAAATGACTAATGACTTCAGATGTCCAGCTTGAAAAATCTTACAAGGGCCTTATTTTCAGTAGACAAATGCTCAGTGCTAAAAAAATCAGGCCCATTTTGGGTAATCAAAGTCAAGATTCAGATTAAAGGTACCATGGTGGGATATGTCCCTAATGGTTTCCGTAAGGGTTTTTTTGTTTGTTTTGATTTTTTTAATTTGCTTCTATGAAAATCTTCAATGAACTTTCACAGTAAGTAATGCATTCATCTCTATATTTTAAATCAAAATGTGAATTATAATATTTCAGTTACTTTTTTTGTGGCTACAGTAAATAATAAACACACACAACAAACATTTATATTTAAAAATTGCCCCTTAAATTAATTTAAAGAATCTGTGATAAGCATTATTTTATATTCTTTTATCTTTTCAGTATAGGAGAAACTGGCAAGTATTTTCCCTCTTAATTTGCCAATTAATTCATTGTACTTTTTTTTTAAATAGAATCTGAATCAAATTTGCAGAAGACGTTATATAGACAGCATATTATAATTAACAGAATTCTGTTAAAACTAAATTTAATGAAAACAGTCTTAATATATAAAGTAAATCCTTCCAGAGAAAACTCTTGTTCTTTTTATTTTACTTAATCTGAGAGTAATTCCATTAAACTCGATCAGGTTGCCACACACAAGGGTACACGGTGGTGATGACAGACATTTAAGACTCAAACCAAGGACCTAAAGTCCTTAGAGGGCAGCCAGGTGCCTTGGAGTTTCTCTTCAGGGCTTGTCTCTAAACAGGTGCAAGAATGTCTGGAAAAACTAAATAATATGCCATGGCCTCAACACATTCCTGGCATAGAGCTGAGCATCAGTGTGTCAGGTATTGCCAGACTTTTCTGGCTCCAGTCTTACTCTCTCCTCAGCATTGGCTTCTGATTTACCCATGGAACTGGCTTAGTTATCACCAGAGATGCCACATCTCTATGCAATTTCTGGAAACTCAGAATTCTCCTCTTGTGCAGCAGAACCACACAATTTCTACTACCACGTGATTCTCACTAAACATGAAATCTGTCCTGGGGGCATAATCATGGCATCATGAAATCATGTGTTCCATTAGAAACACCGAGTTGGCTTTTTAAAAGATATGTTGAGATGGAAAGTTTTGATAACTTCAGAGAATCACTTCTTGACAGGAAATGTCACTGTATATTTGCAGGTGTATGTAAGTGAATATGTTACCTTTTTTTGTCAACGTGACAAATTCTCTGTTGCTGACAGGTTATTTAGTTGGCCAGATACAAGAGTTCTAGAAATACCATGATTACTCTACACTCTTATTTAAAATTTCTAACTTTATTTTCTCACCTTCTAAATATTACATCAATCATATTACATTAGTAGAGAAACAGGAGCATTCTAAATGAATGTTAAAGTGACAGGTTTTAGACTAGTAATTTTGCAAACCTTGACTGGCCTTGACAACTTCGTTAAATGATGAAACTTAAAACTTCTAAAAACTAACAACTTGATGGATGGATGTTTTGTTAAGCTTTTATGGTTTCAACTATTCTCAAAAGATATTTGTTTCATATGGAGATGCTTCATAAAGCTTTTAAAGTTGTTTTTTCAATTGCAATGTGTTACATTTTGAATCTATCCTGGATTTTAAGTCTCAAAATTCTTTTGATCAGGTGAAAAGGATTTAATGAGGACGAAATTTGTCAGTTCAGCTTCTGGAGGGCAATTAATAACAACAACTAGGGAATAATTCATTTACTGAAATTATAGTGGTTGATCAAGAAGCTCAGGTTGAAACAAGGATCATTTTAAAGGAGTACAAAATATACAGAATCAATCCTTTCAGGCCAAATAAAAAATATATGTTAACATTTCACAGAATTACTAAAGGTATTAAGTGGGAACATTCTTTGTCTTAACAGAAATGGGCTAACAGAATGTTCTTCAATTTTTAATACAAATTAAGCTAAAGTTAAGTTTTAGGCTTGAGTTCAGGTCAAAATATAATATGTCCTCATAAAACTGTCCTCATAAAACTTCACTTAAGATGACCCAACTCTTACGAGATAAGCTGTTCTTTAAAGGTATTGCATGAGTACCTGGAGACAAAATGACTTTTTGCACAAGATTTTCACTGCATCAAATCCATAACCAAAATAAAATGTTTCTTTATGGTTTGGAATCTAACCAAGAACCAGTTTGGATCTGGGGATTCAACAATCTCTCTCTGCTATTTTAAAGGAGTTGTGTGTCCCATGACAAGCCTTCTGAGGCAAAATTGCAAACTGTACAGTCTTTCCTCAGTGGGTATCCAAGTAACCAGGTTACAGTGTCCCTTCCTGTTTCGAAATGACATTTGCAAATTTAAATCAAAGGTAATTAGTCCAGTTAAAGATAGAAAAGATACATATTAATACTGTAACCAATGTTATATCAGTAACCACGCAGGAGTCATCCCTACTGTGCATCATCTCTAGCATTGTCCAGATCAGATTTAAGCAGCCCCCAAAATGGTGTTTCCAGGGTCTAATAAGTCTTATTCAAGAATATATTTTGTGATTTTTCATTTAGATTTCCTTTGCATCATATCATTTCATAAATGTTAAAAAAGGCAAAATGCTCTGAAGAATGATGAGACAGGTGAGCTATGCCAATATATACCAAATGGAGGACTGGTCTGTGGTGGAGTTATTGTATTCAATAGTACAGTTTCAGCTGCAAATTTATTAGTTGGGATCAAAATGTTCAAGAACTGCAAATGCATCTGTCAAAAACCTTATTAGTAAAACTAGATAAAGTAGGTCACTGCAGAGCAGGTTTTCTCCAGTGCTGGCACTTTCTGTCTCTAACCATGTTGAAGTATAAGGTCATACTGTTCACAATACTTAATTAGTATGAGGTTGATGATGGTGTGTGGGATCACTTTGGTTCTTCTCCACCTAAAAGATTTGGGGAGATTTTATCAGGATCTAAACACATTCATTTTCTTTGTGAAAAAAATAAAGATAAAGAGGAGAGGAGAACCAAACATAGACAAGTTTATACCTGATAGAGTATTCAGTAGAATTCAGTGGAATTACTACTAAGGACCTTCATTTTGTTACTCACGATCTAATAAGTAAACCTGCAGTATTTAAAAAATGAGCCCTGACAGCCCATTTACAACAAAGAAGTTAGCTAACAAGAGTGATTAGCTAAGCGGTACATTGTTGTCTGCAATTTAGGACCAACCTTACGATTATAGCTGGAACATAATCCAACAAACTGGTGAAATGTACACTGTTATTCTTCCCTCCACATATCATTAAAGCGAGAAAAAAATAATAGTGATTTCTTAAATTTAGTTTTAATATGGGAAGTAAGAGTTTGAAATTGAATGTGCTGTGTCATCACTAAAAATAAATATGAATGACATCCAACACACACAAAAAAATCAGAAGTGATTTTCCAAGTAGCTTTGCTAACTCATTCAACACCTGTATGAGGATATTGGTGGCCCAGTTAATTATTTAGTGATAAAGCTAGTATGTACCATTTTCAATGCATATCCAAAGAGAATATACCAGCTGTGATACTTTACTGATTTCAGGGAAAGGGGCTTGGAAAAACAAGAGAAATACAAATAGTAAGTGATAACACACTCATCATTAATGATCCTTTCTGCTCTATGATTTTGATGCTAAGTGCTAGAGATCCTGATCCTTGAAGCTTGTAGATAGGTTTTTGAGGCACATCCAATGATCCTCACTAGGTATTAGTTCTTGGGGATAACATTTTGCTTGAGGATGCATTGTTACAATTTTTGAACTGGCTTGCTATCTTCCATATGACATTGTATGCTTTGAATATTCCCCAGGAGGTAGGATGCTTCTGGATTTTAAGGTCAGAAGAGACCTGAGTGATATTTTTATGCGTGTATGGCGATTAAAGTGAATGCGAGGCATGGGAGCTTCTACTTTGCTATCCAGAGAGTATTTATGGAGATATAAAAGCTTGCTGTAATTATGGTGTTCAATCTACTTGAAATAGATGGAATGGTAGAAATGAATGGAATATGCACCAGCATATATATGAAGAGTTGTTGTTCTTAGTTGGACAACAAACAATTTATTTTGCTTTAAACCAGGGGCAATCCAGATTCATGTAGCTCTTGGGCTGAGACAGAGATAATAATAAACAAGGTTTGTATATGGAAATATGAGAATCCAGAGAGCTATTGCTAAGAAACATAAATGTTTAAAACTCCAGCCTTGCCAACTGCAATGCACACTAATCCTTGTATATATCCAGCACCACTCAATTTCTTCTCTATTGTTCCCCATTTATGATAAGTCTTATACCAGGGCAATGGAAGCCAGAAGGTCATGAGTATGACTGTGAGTGGTCTAGAACTACAGTGAAGGTATGTGCAAATGAACCTTTGCCTCAGGTTGTACCTCAAGGAATTAGTGGGTGCATCCCAACGAGCACACATGTGCTGGGGCATGAGTTTCCTGCGAGACAAAAGCATTTGCACATATTTGTGCTCCTGCTATTTTCCCCCAGGCATGCCCCTGCATACACCCTCCAATGCATGGTAAAGTGACCTGAGTGAGGTAGGGGAGGCTGGGGCCGGCACAGGTTCCAAGCCCTACCTGGGCTCCTGGGGGCCTTTTGGGGCAGCAGTAGTTCTACATTGGCCACTTGGAGCCTGGCTGAATTCAGAGTGTGGCTCTGGCTAGCCAAGCTCCCTTTCTGGTGGCTCACGCTGCTGCCACATGCTCCACAACTCTTTTTTTAGCGGTGGGTTTTTTGGACGCTTACAGTTCCCGGTGTCAAAAAACCTCACCGTGCTGCTAATTAGCATCATGGTGAACAGCTGCATGTGCACTGCCTGCAATTTGTGGTGCCTCAACCTGTTTTGAGGCACTGCAAACCACATATGCATGCTCACTGGGACATGCCTAGTGGGGCTAAAGGACTGGGGTATAATTGTGTCTATTGGCTAGCAGGGATGGCCCTAAATTACAATTATTTATGTGAAATAACTCAGTGAATTTATAGAGTCTCAAGAAGATGTCAACTGTGGTGGTAGTGAAAGTGACTTTGTTCATTGTGTCACAGGATAGTCAGTCAGACATGAAAGACTTTGCTCACTGTGAGTGTCCAAATAATGAAATATACCCAGAGGCTGAAGAGCTTCAGGAAGAGCCCTCGTATCTTTAAGGAAACGTACTGTAAGAAATAGAGCGTCATTTTTGTGTGCCTGCTTTTACAGCTTATTAAAGAACATGAGTTTAAAGAATTAATCAAATATTTGGATGATACATATCTTTGACTTTTGAATCACATGATAATAAATAGTCAGTTTTTTGCTTTGACCTATGAATGAGAAGTTTATAACGCTTTAGCAGCAATATTAGACATAAATTTATCCTATAAAATAAACCAAATTTAACAGATGCAAGGCACTTAGTGGTTCTTAGATAGTACTGGGAAGATAGTGAAAACAGGCAGAAAATGTGCATCTTAGTGTACTCTCTGAGATTTGATGACTCATACAGTTCCTAAGGGGACTATACTGAAGTGGGTTGGTTTTTTTTAGTTTGCAAATTTTCTTTTGTATTTGGCTAACTTTTAAATCAAGAGAAACCTCCATTATTCTTTGAGCTATTCTAGCCTTTTTTGGAAATAATAGGGATTCTTGTGTGGACGTATTTAAAATGATCAATTCCATGCTTGCTTGGGCTTTTACACCAGACAGTATTAATAAATCCTATATTAATTGCTTATCTATAGCAAAACATAAAACCATCAGATATTGACACTATTGCTCATTAAGGCAGTCACTTACCTACATATAATATTTTATATTTTACAGTATCTTTCATCTCATAAATTCCCAAAATGCTTATGAAATTGATATACAACCTACAGTGATCATCAACATTGAAATGATCTCACCACTCAACAATTCTTTAACACAAGCAATAGATTAGAAGGCTGATTCTGCAATTCATTACTAATGTCAATCAGGCACCAAGGACCTTCTGTATAAAGACATCTTCCCCTCCATCTCCCTAGAACTACCAGAAGGTTCACTGTGGTTCTGGGGTCATGTTCTTCAGGAGTTTTAGGGAATGGTTACTCCTTTCACTGCAGAGATTTAATTGTAAAACAATAGTCCAGTTCATTCTCTGCTTTCCACCCCATATGATAAGTCATATCCCAAGGTCATGGAAATCAGTAGATGATGAGTATGATTATGAGAGGTTGGGAACTACAGTGGAGGAATAGGACCTTGCACATGAACCGTTACCTCAGGTTTCACTTCAAGTAGTCAGTGTGGCCCACCAGAAAGAGGAAACACAAGAAAGGGGATTACTACATAATGAGTATGGCCTGGCCATAGTAAGCAGCTAAATAATGTCATTGCTTGACAGTAAGTTAACTTAGTCCCCTTTGCTGATCAGTGGAGTGTTTGCATCTTCTTAATTTGTTGGTGATAAATATTTCTTCCCCTAAAAATGCCATTTGTTGCCTGGATTTTTTTCCAATCAAGAAGACTGAGACATTGGATCTGGAACTGACAGAAAATGTACCTATATTCAGTTTGTTGACTGCTCTGAAAGTGGAAATAATCATCTATATAATAACATTTCACAGCTGAATAAGTATTGCACTAATCCATTCTACTTAATGTGCCTCTATGCAATGAAAGTTCCAAAAATATTTTCAAAATTTTAGCATTATACAATTCAAAAACATCCACAATTTTATTTATTGGCTGCTAACACTACCTGGACAGAGGGCAGTGTTATTGCAAACCCTTGATTCTCTTAAAGGGCCGCTGCAGTGTGTCCCGTAAGGTGATACACAAGTTCTGGTTCGCACCTGCGACCCTTGACCACAAGTAACTGAACACGTACTCCACTGGGCCCATTCTTCAACACCAGATTCACCTGCATTCAAGACAACAAACAAACATGAATATAGCCATAAGTATTAATACAACTTTTATGTTTGAAATTGTTATGGTAAGCATACAGTTGTGTATAATTTAAAGACAAGCATACTAAAGTAAATACTTAAAATTTCAAGGAAAGAAAGCACCTATGAAAATGTGCAGTGAATAGAAAATAAATACACTCAAAAGCTGAAGGCACACAACACCTGCCAGAGTAAAACTATTTCATCACTTAGCATCACTTATGGCTTTGTAAGAGTTATTGTCCTTTAACATTCCAGGAATAATTTTGCCCTCAGGACACTAAAACAATAGAGAAAAGTCATTTTTTACATAGAAAATAATTCATTTTTGTTGTTTATGCTGATCTCTCCACTGTGCAGGCTAAGTGATAGTGTAAGGGAACATGACAATGGCAAAAAAATATTTTTTAATAAGCCTTATTCTTTTGTTGGGGAAGAGACAGAAAGAGATAGGGAAGGGTACAAAGCATTTGCAAGAAACTTCCTGACTAAAGAGGAACATTTTGCAGCAAGTACACAAATATTAATGTGAATAGTGGGATAGGAAATATGATTTGATATTTCATTTTGGGATTGTATTACCAGCCTTTGAGCTAAGATGCCCTAGGGTATTTGTTGTTTTAGCACTGTTATTGTTTACTACCATTACCCCTATTTTCAATGGACTCATTTGATAGGTACAACTCAGTAGAGCTGAATAAATAATTCATAATTACTACTCTGTTCAACAATTTTTCAGCTATTTCTGCTCACAGGATATTCACATGCAGATTGTAATATCCTCAAATTCATTATTTCAAAACAGCGAACAACTTTTTTCCCATGGATTTTCTATGGATCTACAAAAGTAAGCGAACTCCCAGTTCTACTCATAATGTCCACTACCATGATCACACTGAAATAGATGAAGTTATTCAGCATACTGCAATATTCAGTGAGAGCACATGTGCAAAACTAGCCCCATTTGGGCTATTTTTAACTTTGTTTGTTTGGTATTAGTGAGATGTATCACATGATATAACTTCTATTCCCTAACCTTATGAGCCCTACTCAGGCAAGGACATTTAAAATTCAGTTAACATGCATACTCCTACATGTAATTCTGAAATTTTGAAAGGCATTCATACAATGAAAACTTGATCACTCCTATGTTGACAAAGAAGCAAACAGAAAGTGTGCAAAAATGGCTGATGAATTGTTGGTTGTAGGCATGTTGGTCTAAGGACATACTCAGGCAAGGTTCTTTGGGTAGATGTTATATCTTTTATTACACCAACTAAATAGTTGGAAAAAAGTTCTTTGCAAGCTTTCAGGCACAAGTACCCTTCTTCAGGCATTGGGAAACTCTGCTGTTGTTATAAGTTCTCCAAGGCAGAAAAGAAGCTAAAGTAAAGAAGAAGTCTGGGAAGATGCAAAAGATGGCTGAAAGAATATAATTGAATAATCTTAAAAAAAAAAATGTGTAGAAAGGTATTCAGTTAGCTCCATTACGTAATTATAAAATGTGATACTGTTGGCCATATCATGCAGCTTTTAAATATGAGGGAACTTAGTCCCAAAATCAATTGTAATGTATGACCTTGTATCTACATCGCATGCATCACTATACCTCTATCTATTCTTCCAAGATTTTGACCACAGAAGTGAGTAATTATGGAAAATGTTCCAGTCAGAAAGATTCAGGCAGTATCCTCCAAGAATACATAAAGTCTTACATTGTGATTTTCCAGAAATAATTCTTCTGGACCAGGGCATCTGTCCCGCCCTTCCTTTTCATGATAAACCAAGCACATCACCTTTGCAACATGCTGGTCTCCACTAGCTCATTTAGTAGGAGTCCTAAGGCTATTCAAAGCCTCACCAAATCCCTGCACAGAAAAATCTGCTGCATTTTCAAGAAACAAGGAAGTCTACCTTATGAATAGAACATACAAGTCCTTTACCTTTTTATTAAATTGTGTAATGTTCCAATAATATTTATGAACAACAAAATGGTTGAGATTCTCTAGGTGTAGAAGTTCACAAAATGTGATTCTTAAAAGCTTTTCACTCATTTTTAAGAGGTTTAAGGAGTAAATTAAGCATGTTTATTGCTTTAATAACCTCACTGGTATGGCATTTTGATTAGGCTGTTTCATGATTTGGGCTGAAAAAATTAAATGAAGTACCATGTAAGCAACCAGTAATTGTAGTATTTTAATATAACATATATGATAGACCCTAGGAAGAATGTAGTAAAAAAATGTATTTTCTATTTGAGGAAAATCCTTCATAATATTTTTTTTTTTTTCTTCTTCCATTTTTGACACTTGACTTTGCCTTTGTTAAAGTAGTTTAAATGAAAGGTCAAACAGAACAAAAAGTCAAAGCCATCCTTCTCAATTTGTTCCTCATTATGTAAAACAGTCCTATATACTGAATGTATATTATCCATTATCCTGCACAGAACTGGTAACAGTACACTGCTATTAAAATACGGAAATTAGGTATTAAAAATTAAAAATGCTGGAAATCTTAAACTGGAGAAAAGTTGTTCTTAAACTTTGTAATATGATGAACAAGAGTAGCATCACAGTACTGAGAAATGTTATATCAAGTGAATCATAAGAGTAATATTAATGAGTTGAAAAATGTATATATTTTATAATCAGTTATCAGGGCCCCAATCCTGTAGGATACTTAAGCATGTGCTTAAGTTTAAGCAAATGGGTAGTTTCCACAAAGGTCAGGAGAAATTAAGCACATGCTTAGTTCATCATTGGATTAAGACTTTACAAAATACCACAATGTTTTCTTTAAAAGGAATAGGACTATTTCATGAGACTGGGACAGTATCCTGTCATGCAGTGTGTATCCTGGGAGTATGTGAGAAACTTACAGAAGCTACATGAGAAGAAGAAATAGGAAAGCATATGAAAGGAAAGGGACATGGGAATAAAAATAAATGAAGAATAGCTCAACATTGTAAACAACAGTATTTAGGTTGTTTGAGAGGTTACAATGTGGTTGCAGTGAAATAAAGTATTATGTTTTTATTGTTGTTAACACAGCAACATAGATGTACACAACAGCATAACAAACAAAATGGGCTAACTAGCCAAATAAATTCTAAGCAACACCGAACTGTTGAAATCAAAGAACAGACGTCTCACAAAATATTCCAGTTTCTTTTGCACATTATGTTACTTTTATCATTTCACTATGGCTTGTCCACAGAAATGATTGATGTTATTGTATTTTTTTCAAAGGGAGAATGGTATAAAGACATGCTACAATAGGCAGCCAACTTCTTTTCTTTATTAGTAAATATAGCCTATTCTATTCTATATAGTCTAGATTAAATTTAGACTGCATAAACCCAAACCACACTTTTTGTTTTTCTCTTCACTTCATACTTCACTTTCATATTTCGCTTTCCCTTCAGTTCTTTATTCTAAACCTACCACGCTAAACCTGTGATCTCAAATTGAGTGGCAAAATATTGACCTCTCATTCTCCACAGTTGCTAGACATGGAGGAGGAAATAAAGCTTGCTGTCTGGGAAGTCTCATTGATCTATAAAACACTTACCTGTATTTATATTTTCTAAGTCCCATAACACCTAAGGAAAGGATAATTTCAGGAACAAAAAATAACAAATATTGGATAATTACATCATTAACAAAATATTTGTTTGAATGTTTTAAATATGGAGCACTGCCTAGTATCATTCACAGACACATTTTTACCAATGCATGTTGTACCTCATCTAAATTCCAGTGAAGTCAGTTGGAATTTTTCCACTGAGTCGATGGGTATTGGATTGGTTCCACTTTTTAAAGTCTGTTTTTCATAACTCTTTTCTAGACCTCTACTCTTTTCCCACACATTATTTTAAATTTCTACCATCTCTTTGTCCTTACTTTGAAGACCAAGGTAGGTGTATAGTTTTACTACACATTTTTATTTATTCTTTATTTCATTTAAGAAAATAAACACGCTAAAATACAAGAACTGATATAAACTCAAAGAAACCTAAATTATTTCTGCTTTCAAAACTTCAGGTATAAAGACTATCATCTTCCTTAGCGTATGGGTAAAAACATGAATAATGTTAGAAAATCCTTATGGTTTTGTTTAAGACGATATCACATTAATTTTATCACAAGCAAATGAATGCATCACAGTGGTAAAATGATCACTACAAAGTAAAATCAAAATGAAGAGATGAAAATTAGTAACTATGTCCAAAAAAAAAGCACAGCATTATTTAAAATGACTTAACCTACAGTAGACAAAAGGTATGTTTCCTCAAACTTAGGCATACAATTTTATATGCTCTGCTCATATATCTTTTACATTTCCCAAATAAAACCCTGGACACCAAGTTTATATATTTTAACTCCCATCTCCCAGTCCACAGTCACAAAATTTCCATAATAATGGTAGTGCTTTTAACATGTAATTCTCTAACACCCACAGTAATTGCACTGCAGTAGATATCTAGACACTGTTAGGTAGCAGATTTAGAATTTGTTTATATGAAGAGATAAAGCAGATTTTGACATACCTTTTAGGGTAATTAAAAGAAATCAAGTAGCAGCATATAAG
Source organism: Alligator sinensis (assembly GCF_000455745.1). Classification (NCBI taxonomy): domain Eukaryota; kingdom Metazoa; phylum Chordata; order Crocodylia; family Alligatoridae; genus Alligator; species Alligator sinensis. The sequence continues at coordinate 4,269,519 of NW_005841864.1, forward strand.
CACAAAGGTTATTCTATATATTAAGCAGCTGGCATCAGAAGTCTCAATTAAGTATGTGAGTAACAAGCTCCAATTGGTCTAAACTAAAAATGTATTAAACAAAGGGAATTCCAGGGTTGTTTCTTCTGTTTGTGTGTGACATAACTGTAGGTATACTAGTAATGACTGTTGGAAGTTAGGCATAAAAATAGACTTGTATAACTAATGGGAAGACCACAGCACTCTTTTTTGTCAAAAAGCTTAGCAAAAACAGCATCTACCTTGCTATGATAAACATATGTGTTCAGATTACTTAGGCCAGAAATTTTGTAAATCTGATAAAATAAAAGTGTAAAGTACCTTATGTCTAAGAAAGGTAACATGAGCAGTTATAGCTCATTTTCTCAAATGATTGTAAAACTGGAAACATTATACATGAGGGATGTAAACATTTTGCTAGGTTAGTATTTATGGTATACAGAGTAAGTTGGTTCAAATCCATGCAATGCTTACATGGTACAAAATTGTGATGGAATAAATTATTAGAATGCATTATGGTGGTTACCATTACCAGTCAATATTTACCAACTGTTACAACATAGCGGTATCTGAGATACAGTGCTAAGACCCTAGACTTATAATAAGTTGTGACTTTAGTATCTCAGACTTTCATCCATCTCCCACAGAAGTCCCTGGGATCTTTGCTGTGGATTTTAAAAGGTTTTGAATTGTGATAATTGCTGGTAAATGTTGACTTTTTCATGACGACAGCTGCATGTATATAGTGTATTTTTTCTATCTTTATCAGAAGTAGATGAGGTTACTAAAATAAAGTTGGAAAATATGTCTTAGATGTAAAATTGTTAGATAATTTACATATCCAATTAATAACTATTTATGGCCACTTTCATGTAGAAGTTATGACTCTGGAAACTGGAGAATGGAGCATTATGTTGAGCCAAAGGTATTAAATGCTAAATGCATGCACATTAAAGTTTCCCAGTAATTAATTAATTTGATAAATGCCTAAATCTGGGATTAGACTTCATTTGTTCTAGTTATATTAAAATTGTAAAGTAATTCCTTAACAACTATTTTTTAAAGATAAACATATTTCACTGTAAGCTACTGTAGTTATCCCTAAGCTGTATGGTGCCTTTCATGTATGAGCCTGTTTCTATTATTAAAAGAAACTCATGTTCATACTAAATCATTTAGTATCCACATTGACAGCGCATGTTGTTTTTTTAATATGAACTACCTAATTCTCAGCTACTTTATTTATGGACTTTAACTGGTGAAAAAAAATAATAATAAATGGTTCAAAAAAAGTATCAGCTCAGAAACTGACAAGTATGCAGCAAAAGATCATGGAAACATGCAGTGGCTTTGCTAAAAATAACAACAGTAAATAGAAAAATGTAACTGATGTATTACCAGTTTGTGCCATAAATTTAGCAGCATCAGCTTGTTCCTGAGGGACCCTTTTCTCATGAACAGATCGAGGTCGCTGACTTTTAATTGTATGATCTCCCATCATTCCAAATTCTAAAGACAGAATAAAGGTTTATGAAAGCTGGTGTGTAGACATTTCTCAAAAGTTACATACTGTCTCATGCAATATGTTCCTAAACATACCTGGAGATTGCTGGCAAAGTTCAGACAAGTGAACATGGTAATTAACATCAAATTTTTTTTTTGCTACACTCATCTTTTAAAATGTGTTTGCAGAACTTTAAACATGAATTGATTGTATGAAAGAATAAAAACATTCAATGTAGTGACATCCATACTAATAAATCAGCTGTATGACAAAGGACAAAAACAGTTATTCAAATGCAACATTGTTCTCTTTTAATATTTTAAATAAGTGCAAGCCATATCATAAAATTACTATCGTAATGTTAATTATTGCTGTTCTGTGAAACTACCTGGTTCCTTTTGCACAGAACTCCTGTACATGCACTCATCAGTCAGAGTGATTTTATCATCAGACAAGTAGCCTTCCTTGAGAATGCTGCCAATTCAAGTTCATAAATTGGCCAATAAAGTGCTTATTTTTAGACTGAATTCAACCAGAATATTATTTGTTACCTTTGTTGCTTCAGAAAACTGTCAGTTATACAGCCCAGGGCTGTATCTTGATGTTAGTTTTTAAACAGAAGTCCCCATTTAAGTCAATCTGTATAAAAATCAGTGGCATCACCTGGCTTTCAGTGTGGGAGCTAAGAGCTCTTGAGCTTTAATCCCAGTTCTGTCACTAGCTCCTTGTCTCACATTGGGCAAATCACTTCATCTCTTTACTAGGTTTCAGCGCTCTCCTTTTTGATTCATGATGCAGGGCAGAGCATACCACGTAAGTGGATTTCTGACTTCAGGATAGGTTTCCCTCTTTTTCCCCTGCTAACCCTACAAAAGAACTACCAGGGCTTGGCTGCTATAAATTCAAGCTCTGATAGCTTGGGAGAAGACAGAAAGCAAGAGACATGCACAAGGGATCTATGAAGTAATGCAGTAAATCTCTCCCTTCCTACAAGGAGACAACTCCACTGAAACAGATGAGCATGTCTGAAACTCCAGAAGCTGCAACATTTAGAGTTGCCTTTCTGTAGAATGGTTATTCCTAAATTTCCCTTTTGTTAAATGGTGGAGATAATCACACTTACCTACCTTTTTCAAAAGGTCTGAGTAAGGATTAATAAATTATTATATTTTAAACACTGTACAAACTAAATGCTATTGCTAAAAACCTTTATTTTAGTATAAGCTTTAAGCAATCTAACCAAGATTCATTTAAAATAAAAAGACAGTGTAAGAAAATATTAATAAACTATACGTAAACAATTTATCAGCAAATCAACTAATTATTTACGTATCTAATAATTATCAAGACAGCCTTTCAAAAGTGGCATTTCATTCTGTTAATATTCTTTTAAATGGCTGTTTCTAATAAAATATTAATAATTAATTTGAGAATGACAGTGCATTTTGCATTCTAAAGAGAATATTTGAAAAATCTAATTAATAAAATATTTTGTGAATTTTATATGATACATTTTATATACAAGTTAGACTTATTTATTACTGTTGATTAAATTATTCAGTATACATTCAGTTTTTATTCCCCCCCAATTTATGGATTTACCTTCTGACTGGGAAGCCAATCATAATAACTAGCTTTGTGATTTACATGCCTTAATCTAAATAAAAGTTAGAATTACCGTTATTAGAATGATATAGGGACCTGTAGTCTGGATGTTCATTTAAACTGAAATAACCGCCACAGTTTAAACCTAATCTACACTAGAATGTTTTCCTGATAGAGGTCAAGCTCTGCTGACAGAATTCAGACGTTGGTAAACCTATAAATCTCCAAGTCTGTGTGGGCTATGTAAAATGCCTCCCCAAGTAACTAAAGACTTCAACCATTAGACAGTCACCAACATAAAGCCTATATATGCTTAACGTTACTTCTACTGGTGTAGCAGTACTTCACTAGATAACCATTGTGGCTACAGTTTTGAGCTCCACTATCTAAGATCAAGCTAGCAGGAAGTCTTCCCTCCATTTAAACCTGCCCTTTATTCTGGAAAAGCATCTCTTCCTAGCAGTCCACATGTATGAATAAAAAAACATGGCTGGCTATGAAGAGACATGCACACCAAACTCTGTGCTCCTGCCTTGGGCAAGAAAGAAGTGCTGGATATCTGCATCTTCTGAGGATAGGAAGCTGTTGAAATTCAACTCCATGGGAACTGCAGGAATAGAGATGTCTATTAGGAGCCTATTAGGATGTCAGAGGAGGGCTGAAGTGTATGAGAGTGGGATATTAAGCAACACCAAGCCAAGACCAAGGATCTCCACCAGACCTATCACAGGATCACCCTTAATTAAGACAAACAACCAAACAAAACAAAATATCCAAAAGCTATACCATCTTTAAGGATTGTTTTCTTCAGGTTTAACAAGGTTTTCTCCAGCTCTACTGCAAAGAAAAGGAGGACAATTACTTTGGACAAGAAGGAAGGGGGTGGCAATGCAGACCCAGACCACCATTTGGGCAGCGACAGCCAAAGCCAGAGCTAGTCCCAATGAACACATTGTATCAAGGGAAGGAAAGTTAGTAGTTTTTCTTTCCTTCTCTCTCATTTCTTTCCTTTATTCCTTCTCAGTGACCCCAACCCAGTTTTAATATAGTGCTCTTTTCCATGTGCATAGACCAAAAGGAATTGTAGATTGGGCACAATGGTTTATTTAGTAGAAGCTTACCAGGATAGTAAATAATAAGGGCTGAGAAATCTAAGCTCCCTGCTACACATGCACTTTAATGTGCAGTAGCCTATAGTACTGTGCATTAAGCATCACTGAAAAAACTATGCTAATACACTAATGATCAGGAAAAATAGGCTACTGTGCCTAAAGCATCACTGAAAAAACATGCTTTCACTACTGCGCAGTATGGCAGCTTAATGAGCATTTAGTACTTCACATTGGAGGTACTCAATTTAATGCACATTAAGAAAAACACATTAATAAACATATTTTTCCAGTCAGAAAATGGGGCTGGTACATAATATAAATAGATAATCCAAATAAATAGTGTATAGTTTCACTGAGATGGTACATTGTGATGTTTTGTTTTCCCTGGAAAAATTATTTGCAGACATGTAAACATGGTCTTGTTCAGGTGTTTACTCATATCCTTACTTAGGTAGACAAAAGTGGGAGGAGTACAAGGGAGGTAGAGGCCTGGTCTCCAGCTTTTTGCAGCAACTGAAGGTAATGCTGCTTGCTCAGCCTGTGCTTCCTTGCAGATAATCTTGTTCACCTGCACAGAGATTTCTGTTTTATACAGTGCTCAAGCAAAAACAGCCCTATTTTTCCCTTGAGTTCCCTATACAGAGCTACTTTGTTTCTTCTACCATGATAGGACTCCTTTTGCATCGCTCTGCATGCTTTTCCATCAGCACCATCACTGATGGTGAAGTGTGTATCAGCAGATGAACAATGAAGCTGCCAGCATTTCTTCTGCCTGCCTTGGAGCACTTGCTTTCTCTGAACCTTGGTTACTCTCTACAGTGAAGTATCAGCCAAAATCAGAACACCCTGTTATGATTTTCTTTAACTTTTACTTTTTTAAGGCCCTTTCAGCAATTCCCTTCCTGCACAATCCTCCCCCAAGGCCACCTCTGAAATATAGGAATGTTATTACTCAGCTGAACTCACCATGACACCATGAGTTGGTGTTTCTTACAACAGGCTTCTACACATGCTGGCCCAGCAGTTCTGCCCATTCCAAATATATAGAAGAATACTTCATGAATTTTACAGGTACCTTTCCCTCTCTGCTAGCCTTGTAAGTCAACTTCCTCGTCTTTAAGAGCATCCCTGGTTGGAGTGTTCCTGAAAAGAACATCCTCAACAGAAAGACTGGTATTGAGAAGGAACCAATGTACATGCTCCAGGGAGGGTATTTCCCTCCTTGGTGTAATGCATAAGCCTGGCTGAGAAATAGTAGGCAGAAAGAGTGCTCTGGGAGAAGGAATGAAAAGAGAACATCTTCAAAGAAGGGCAGATGAAGAGGCAATAGCATAATTAGGTGGGAGGAGGACATTATGAATCTACTTAAGCATCAGGTAAAAATGCTGAAGAAAGTTGTTGATGTTGTACACTACATCCTGCACCACTCCATTTTTATCCCAAAGAAACCACTGAACCCACAAACAGTAGCACCACTCCAAGAATGCCACTTTATGTCTGTGGGTGAGAAAGAAAACTACAACTTTATATATACAGGCTTTAGGCAGTGTAGTGATAAACAACTTGCATTCTCTATGCCTCTTCCTTCTTGACTTTACAGACCATAATTTTGACAGTGTTAATGCAACAGACTTTCTTCCTACATCCAACAACATCATGATGGGCTCTAGTTTATGCCCTTGGGTAATGTATGACTCAGGGAAACACTAGCCCTGTACATGGAAGCTTCTAACCTGGAGGTAGTATAGCTACATTTATGCTACTCAGGCTAATTAGTTCTGCTTCTCAAGAGGTTCAGCAAAGCTAATTAGGTCAGATGAAACACATGGCTATATTGCCCCCAGTTTGGCAGCTGGCACTTGAAGTGCTAGTTCAGGTAGTTTTGCTTACCTCTGTTTTGTGTCCTATAGTCATACCCTTTGTATCTGATGTCGTGAAGTCCATAAAATCTGTCCATCTCTTCCTCTACCATGCTTCCCCTTTAGCCTTGCAACTACTGGTCTGGATACAGCAGGGAGAAATAATGATGGGGATGTTTGGCTCTTAATTCCAGCTTCACTGTGAGATATTCAGCACTCTCCTTCATATCCCCCAAAGCAGACCAAACTGTCAGGTTATATTTGGTTAGTCAGAAATTAAGCACATCTTTGTTGCTGCCCAGGTTAACACTATATACTCTCAAAAGCTAGGGAGAAGGCTGGGTAGCCAGAGACTAGTAGGTAGGTTGGGTCTCCCAGAATGGAATTTTAGTACTCCCAATAGTGTCCAATTGGCAGTTTTGCATAGATGCCTGTACCTTCCCTGACCAGTCAATCTTAATGTCTGAGAACTGCCCCTGGTATCTACAAATGCTTGCATCATTAGAAAGGAGGACCCTTTCCTACTGATGTATTCAGAGGCCAGGAGTACCACAATCAGGATAAGTCCTGTCTTATTGCCTTTCCACAGTTTGGGAATCCAACTGTTTCTGACATCACAATGATTTCTTCTAGACTGACTTAAGGTCATGCCCAATGGTTGTGCAAATCTCAGTGAAAATGGCCACAGCAATAGGGGACTTCAACATTCATTCATTTTCCTTGTATGCTTCTGCATAGAGATCATAAGAACCTCCCAGTTTCATGCTCCCATTATCCATTTGGTGAAGAAACAAAAGAGAATGGAATCAAGCATGGTGGAATTCTCTTAAGCATTCATGCAGATGGCATGGAGAGAAAATACAAAGGACTAGGCTTTCAAAAAAACCATCTGTAAAGTGTGGTAATACACAAAGGATGGATAAAATATCACTGCATGGGGTTAACTTCAAGGAGTCACCATTTCTTCAGTGCAGTATCTATTTCCCATGATGCACTGTTCCCACATTCCATGATACATTGTAAGAAAACATGCTATAAAACCTACTGGGATTTTAGTGGCTAAGTACTGTGAACTGCTATAAGCTGCCAAAATCTCCTAGTTAGGACACAGCTTTAAATTCAGGAGTGCCTATAAAGCTACCACCTGAACCCAAGGGCCTTTGAAAGCAGAGCATTTGTGCTACATACATTATTTGGAGACAGCAGTTCATTTCCTGCCAGCAAACTGAGTGGTACTGGCATCATTCTTGCAGAGGGTTTCTTATCCAATCTTTCACGTCACAAAATGAGTGCAACAACGGGAGTTCTTTGCTAGAGAAAACTATTTCATAAGCTTCGAAAGAAATGGTGATAATTTAGGCCTCATCCTTGCAAAGAGCTACATGGGAAGTTCAATTTTTTCAGCATCTTCTGGAGCTGTTGCTCAGTACTTATGGTAATAGGATCGAGCTTCTTATGAAGAGATAAGAAAACTTACCTTATATCAGTATTACACGTAGATAACTCCATTTGCCACAATGGAGTTATTCATGAGCAGAAAGAGAACAAGAATGAAAACACACCACACTAAAGGATGTGACTAAGGGCTAAGGGACCTAACTTTATACAAACTCCAGTTCTTTTTACATTAAAAAAACCAGCAGCAAACATTTATTTTAATTCACAGACTGTCAGAGCTACTTTTGATGGCCTTTAAAGCAAATTTTATATCTAATCTGTCTTTAAGGTCTTAGGTATTTATAGAAGGCCAATCATTGTAGTATCTCTTGTAAATACCGGTAGTATAAAAAATTCTTTATATAGCTTGTTAAAAATATACCCCAGGAAATATGTATTCAGCTCAATTTGCATATTTAGTTTAAATGCTTAGCCATATGTCCCACAAAAGAGAAACAGTAACAAGAAGTGTACTGTATTGGTATGCATGAGAACTTAAAAAGAAACAACTACAAAATAGAAAAAAGCAAACTGGGTATTCAGTTTTAGAAGGGTCAGGTTGGCATGTATTGGGTTGCGTTGTTTGATATTCTTTTACGAAACATTACAGGCATATTTTAATGAAGAGATGGCTCAGCATTTTGTTTTCCAAATGGTTACACCTTCTTGGCCAAGTGAGAAAGATCATGTACTAAATAAAACAACAGCATCAAACATATGGCCCACAGGCTGGACCCAGCCTGTGGAGCCCTATGATCTGGCCTGTGTCTCAGACGCATATGGCATGCAGAGCCATCTGGCATTCAGGCTGCTCCAGTGCCACAGCACTACATGTAGTACAGGACGTCAGGCCAGAGTGCACACTGCATGAAGTGCTGGCGCTGGACTGGCCCCGGCCATTGACTCTGGTCAAGACTGGGCTGTACAAGAGCCAATGTGCAGGGCTGGTCCAGGGAGGTGCCACATGTAGCGCACAGCCTGTGCAAAGCCCCTGTGCTGCATGCAGTGCGTGCAGTCAGTCAAGCCCCACACGCCATATGCAGCACACGCTGGTCCGCTTCTGGGACACACTCTGCACGCAGCACATTAGGCCATCATGAGGCATGCACTGCATCTGTAACCCCGCTGGACTGGCCCTGCGCACTGGTTCCAACGCATGGTCCTGATCCAGTCCACAGACTGACCCAGCAACCGTTATGTAGGCTGCAGGGCCAAATGAGTTTGACATTGACATCCCTGAGATAAAAGAAAGTGTTTTCCCTTCATGTCCACTTCCACCCAGCTGTTTGTTTCCCAACAATATGTTGAGAAAGCACAGCCCCTCAAAGCCTGCAGTAACTTTAAATACTTTTTGTGTTGCTGAAATATGGCCAAAAGCTGTTTGAGGGAGCTGCATGTAGG
>NW_005841864.1:4278485-4289968 GCF_000455745.1 Alligator sinensis
TTATATAGCGATATGATGCATCTGACACAGAGACATCTTGTGCTAACAGGTCAAGATGATGAAATGGAGGCTGCTGCTGTGTAATATTGGTGCTTTAAACTGAATTTCTGTGCAAGAGAAATGTGTCCATTCTTGTTATGTTTGGCTAGTTCATATGGCCCTATGAGAAAAGGCCACTAAGCGAAAGCCATGTCCTAAGCTGATACCAGAAACATTTGGAGATGTGGGTCTCTGACTAGCCCTTAAGCTGGCTGTACCACCCAACACTTTCTTGAACATTATGGGAAAGTCCTTTCCTGTTCTTTTTCCCTGTCATAATCCAGGGATATAAATAAAAATACTTCATGAAGTCACAGAACTTTTCTACTGAATGCCAATAGCTTTAAGATAGGTATAGAGTGAATAAACCCCCAGCATAGCTTTAAAGTTTGGTATTGCTATGATACCATAATATAAGAATCTACCTTATATGGAAATTCATCTACCTCTATTTATGACACAACCTCACTTTAACCTCTCCCCCCCAATGCACACAGTATGAATACTATGTTCTGGGGACTGCACAAAGAGCTTGGCCAAGTCAGAAAGAACATGTATCTTAACCTATGGACCATATCCACTAACTCCTAGCTCATCATAATATGTGCCAGAGTTCTGTTTTCTAGGTTTCAAGGAAGATCCTTGGAGTATTTCATACCAATGGATTAGGGTTTACTAAGCTCTGAACTATATTACAGTCAGGAATGGAATTCATCCTTCCTTTCCTCACCTCAGTTACAGGTTAAAAGGTCAGACTTGACTCTATTTTAGCAACATATTGTGCACATTCAAATCCATTAATCTGCATGTAGTTTTATAATTTTCTGTCATATATAATTTTGAAATACGGTAATGTGGTCCCATGTCTTTTATTAGTACAAAATTAAATTATGACAGTAACTTTTAGAAATGCAGAATCTTCCAGGCAGGTGTTACTCTCAATGTTGTTTAGTTTTACTTTTTATGTTCATGTCATGTTATGGAAATTTTTATGCCTATTGATTAATATTTTTTTAATTTGGAGCTATACCTTGAGCCCAGTATAGGTATGCATATTTAGAGTGGTATGCATTTTAGAGTGGCACCATGTGTAGGGACAAAAAGTCTGTTAATAGTACCAAAATGCCAATCAGGAATTTGTGCAACACAATATTAGATACTAGTTTACACGGCTGTAATCACGGATTAGCTAATATTTTTAGGGCAAATGGATAATGCATAATGGGGTTGTAGTTATTATCTTTAGAAATGAAGCATAAGAAAGCCAATGAAATTTGGCCTTGGTTCTTTAGCCCCCCCCCCCCTTTTTTTTATAATGGTACTACACATACATCCTAAAGATTAGATGACACTCCAAATCACTTTTACTTTGCTGTCATGAAATTCACTATATTATTAAACCCCACAACATGGACTTATTTTCTTACACCTATCTGTCTACTGTCATTTATGTAATATGAATCATGGCACTGTGAATGGAACTGCAAATAATGACATAATGAAAACATGGCACTGTTCGGTTGTTGTAGCTGTGGTACCGGTATGGAAGATCTCTTGGATTAAAGAAGCAATGATAAGAACTCTGCTGTTATTTTTTTTAGGTCCAGATTCTGAGAAGTGCCAAATATCTTCCACTCTCACTGAATTCATTTGAAAATGAAAGGAACAAAACAACACCCAGGAAATGATCCACCTTCCATAGATAGAGTTGTTGATTAAGGTCAGCTGCTTTTTTTTTCTCAGCCACAGTATTATTCTAGTGTTCTTCAGGGCACTGCAAAATCCTCAAGTTGTCTCTTTTTGATTCTAAAATGTAAATGATGTAATTTTGCTTTTCAAATTAGTACTGACTAAAGATTTACTAGTAAAGTCCTTGCTGCCAAGGGTGTATATGATTTGGAATACCACAAATCCTACCTCCAAATTTATATACAAGCAGTTTGATTGTATAGCTCATACTAACACAAAAAGCCCTGCTTAGAAGGTGTCCAAACTCCAAGCTATCTGTAACCATAACAAAATGGGGTTTGGTATGAAGAGATGTGGGATGCATCAGGGCAAAGAGCCAGACTGCAGCATTAACTTTTGTGCAGAACTACTTACAGTTTTTGATAGATCCAACCCATCCTCAGACTGCAAGAAGATTGAAAAGTTTTCTGCATAGATTTGCCTCTGTAGCCATTTCTTCAGTTTCTGCCACCTATTTAGCAGTGCACTGAAGTATTAGGGTCTCCTAATTCTTTAACATACATTTCTAGTGCCATCTTCAGCTGGTCAATGCAATTTTTCCTGTCACTAGATGGCAGAATATGTACTAACTTACAAGCACAGGTTTGTAGTAAATTTCAAAATCCTTTCCACTTGTTTTTTGTTAAAAGATGCCCCTCTGTTCTAACTCAGGCAACCTCAATTAACTTCTGGGGGTTTTCAATGATAGTGTGCTTTTTGTCCCCTGGGAAATGTTGGAATAAAAACAGCAGGCTGGGGTTGTTCCCACTTAAAGTAAAACCTAAAATAGGGGACCAAAGGAAAGAAAATTCCATGAACAGAGTTGCTTCAACCTTTTTCCACTGGAGAAGTATTTCCCCCTATAATGAACAACTCTAAAACCTTAGACTGACAGGACACAAGGCACTAGGGTACCAGTGGCAATCTTTACTCCTTGGCAGGGACTCTCACAATGGGCTCCCCTGAGAATCCCTTAAAAGTTGATTTCCCCAGCAAGGACTAAGCTATGGATAAGTAATATAGAGAAAAGTAATATTAGATCTCCATGGACATTTCTGTTTAGCCAAAGTGAGGACAATATTTCTCTCTCAAATGCCACCTCTGACTCCTGCTACATGTCCCAAGCAATTCCTGCCTCCTCCATGCACACAGGTCCTGACCCCATCAAGAGTTATCTGTAAACTGCCAAGAGGGGTGGAGAACAGCTCTGAATAATTACATGCTGAACAGAGTAAGCTCTCCCACTAAAGTGTTGTCAAATCTGAAGTATGAATGCTTAACTTAGTGAACTGTATTTTTTAACATAAAGGGAAAAATACCTTATTACTCATGCTTATATTAAGAGGTAGTAAAACTACTAACTGTAATGGTATCTGTGCTAAAAAAGTTCTGTGTTTTAAATTTACTATCCCACTCTTGAGTTATGTTCAGGGAAAACCCACAGATAAAAAAATGTAGATAATCAGAGGATACAATAACACTTTCAACTCTCCCCCACATATGCATGCATATGTACCCACAATCTCTAAACATCCTGGATAGGAGCAGACATTCAAAAAGCATATTGAATTGATTCAATTTTTGCAGGTTAGTCTAACCTGGCTAGGCTAAATCACTTTGTAACCATAAAGACATCCCCCTTGGACTGAAAAACTGCCGGCACATGCTTGCAGTGGCTTAGGCTAAAAGCTCGGGGGCACTAGAGCACTCCTCCCACCCTTCCACAGTGCTGAGCTGAGGGGGCTATGGCCAGGCCCTGGCAAGATGCTGTGATTAGGGAGGGGTTCCCTCCCACCCTGATAACAAACCATTTATCAGCTCTGTTATCAGCATTTAGCACCCCCTCAGAAAACAAAGCCTCAATCATTAGTTCAAGCTCTTTATAAACAGCTTTTTCCAAAGAAAGGAATGCAGGAACATTACCATTTGAGCTGTTGATTAGCTCCAAAAAGCTCTAAGCGGATACTGTCCTATATGCCTTACATACCACATGTTGGCTATGGTCTGTCCTATGGGAGAGAGGAGGAAGGGATCTCTCTTAAGCAGCAAGTGGTGCAGGGGAGGGGAGAGGGAAGCCAGCAGAACCTGCTGTGCCTGCAAGTCTCTGCTGGAGCTCCAGCCAGGGAGCAGAGGGGAGGGGCCAGTCCTGCTGTGGAGCAGAGAGCCCCACAGCTCAGACAGCATACTGGGATACTGGGGGGATCTCATTTAACTTAAACCAGGAAGGGATCTGGGACAGACATTACATAAACTGGTTTCGCCAAATCACTTAAGTCTGATACGACATTCAGCCAGGTTTATCTCAAACTGGTTTCAGCCATTTTCAAACTGTTTTATGTGCACTGATTATCTGTTCTGTTACAGGTTTAAACCAGTTTCTGATCACTTAAACTGGTTTATGTGTAATGTCTGTCCCTAGCCCATAAATAATAATTATCATACAATGTACATTTTCGATAAACTTCAGTAACTGGTGTGAAGGATCAGGAATATAAACATACCAAAAATATGGTATGGACTGTTTTGCTTATAGGGACATTGTGGCATTACTGCTACTGCTGCAGTCACAGGTCTAGTTAAAAAAATACCACATTACTGAAATACAATACATATCATACAGATCTTGGTGAATTAGATTTCACAAGTCTAGCTGACATCTAACTAAATATCAATAGAGTCAAACACTGAGGTGTTATGGCTACGAAAACTGGTAATCAAGGAAAATATTAGAGATCACCAGAAAATAAGAAGTACAAGAATGTCCCCCTTTAGCCTCTGGAATTTTATTATGGTAAAAGACAAAAACTGCACATTTTGAACATGCACAGAATGTTGAATCAGTCAGCTCAAATCCTTGCTGTCTGACCATCTTGTATTAGCAAATCTAGTTTCCCACTGTCTAGTTTAGTAATTCACACCTGTTCAAAATGGATATAGAATGTTGGCTATATCTGGAGAAGTAACTAAATAATGAGCAAGGCAGGATAAACTCAAGACCCAGTTTGTCAACTATGCTGTTGACACCTCTTCTGAATTTACCCCATATTCTACAAAGTATGAGGTATATGATAGTATATCTGTTTCAGTTTTACTGTAGATTTTTTTTTCACATCTAAATATTTTCCCAGGAATATTTTTTCTAGTGGGAAATATGGTAAAGGATATTCACATTGCCATTAATAAGATCAAAAACCCAAAACTTACAATGACCTGATTCACCAAAAGGTTATATCAGTGATATATTCCACTAGTCTCTAAGGAGAAACATAGGTTTCAATTGGAATAACAAGATGCCAACAAATTATCTTTATTTTCATAGGGTTTTTATATTGGATCTGAAATGTTTTTCCCCCCTATATTTTAGCCACATGTTAATTCTGAATCTTTAATGAGTTCTTCATGTGAGATCCCTTAGGAATAACTATGACATAGTATCATTTTAATATTTTGGTCTTTCTTTAAAATTTATACATTTTTTGACTTTGTCTTACATATTTTGCTTATATGATTCAAAAATTATTTTATTTTGAATGCTTGGTACCATTCGTTTACCCTGTAGCAATTTTTGACAGCTTGAATTTTCATATAATACTCTCTTTTTAACTTAACATTACTGTACATAGCCTGAATATTTTGTTTATAGCATTATGCAAATCCTTACTGCTCTGTAGACAGAAAAAATTACAGCTCAAATTAAGATCAGTGAGGATCAACTGCAATTTTCTAAGCAATTCTTCAATCCAGTAACTTCCATAGCAAATAGCACATTAAACAACAACAACAAAACCTTGAACTTTCTTTTTTTCACTAGAACAACATTGATAAACAGGAAACGCTAATGAAGCAGCAGCAGAAGAACCAAATGAATTCTACCTAGAGACTTTATTTTTCAAAAGAAAGGTTATAGTCTACAGGAAACTATGACACTGAACAAAGAAATGAAAGGAAATTAGCATCAGACCTTTATATAAGCACATCACACCTTTCTCTCTATCTTTCTCTCTACCATTTATCAGAACGCATTTATACAAAAAGATATTAAGGCTTTGTTTTGAAGCTAAATGTTGTGGTACATTTTTCCCCTGTGTCCTTTAAATATATTTTCTTCTCTTATTTCAGGCCTTCCTATTCATCCTTATGAATGAGGAATTAAAAACCACAGGGAATGTATCTTGGTTCATAATAGAAAAGCTTTTACTAACAGAGATCTGTACGTTCTACTTTATCATTCATATTGCAACAAAACTGTGGCTGTGTATATATAAATTTCATGGGCAATGGATAGACTACATACAAAAAGCAAAGGGAACAGGAACGAAGTGACTTTAGCTGCTAAAAAATGGCCTAATTCATTTTACGTCAATAGAACTAGGCCAAATTACAGCAGCTGAGGATACAGTCTAAAGACTTCCTGCTCCAAAAACACAGATATCTGGCTGCTTTTAAAAATCTTCATAAGCTGTTAGTAGTAATTATAAAAGACTTTGTAGGTCAGCGATTATAAAGTAACTTAAAAATGCAAACTTATATGATTCCGTACATCTGAGGCCTATGATTCAAGTGTATACTTGCCAGCACTGTGAATTAAAATTTAGAGATGAACATGAGCAATTTGTGTTTTAACTCTCAAAAGTCTGGATACAAAAGTGACACATGTAGGGCCTGACTTTCTTCTGATTTAAGTCAGTGTGAATTAATTGGAACTTGACTGAATTCAAGGGTGTAAAATAATTCAAGTGAGTTGAGACTCAGGTACATGAAATGTAGGCCCAACAATAGATGTCAAATAAAAGTATAAAATGAAAGGGCAAAGACCGCCTAATTCCTTTCTTTACCAAACAAGTGTATAAAATGTTAAGGAGAATATTTAAAGAGATTTGAGAGACCTAAGAGATTTAGCAACACATGCTCTGATGAATATTATCAGTATTTGTATTCCTAAATCCTTTAGGTGCTTTTGAAAATATCCTCTGAAATATTATTGGATTTATCGAAGCCACCTTCATCTTAGCACCTTATTACATGGTAATTTTGGGTGGCTCCTGCAGCTCTTAACCCTTGGATTGTCTGCTCATTAAAATCCAGAACTGGTTTTAAGCACTCGTTATGCAGCTCAAAGTTAGCTCGCTCCAGAACAGGGTTATGTCTAATCCAAGTTATCCAGTTCGTGTTACACTAAGATGCAGACATGCCAGGCTACACTTTAGTGATAAACGCACCACCCACCACCCTCCCCTGCTGGCCAGGATCCGGCCCTGTGTACCCCTAACCCCTCTGCACCCCGCCCAGCACCACAGATCCCTACTCCCTGCCCCTGTCTTATTTGTGGCTGCCTGTCCTTTCTGTCTTGGGAGAGCAGGCAGGGAAGGGTGCCACAGCTCTGCCATTCTCTGGGCCAGAAGAGCAGCAACCCAGCAATGGCAGGGACCAGAAAGGCAGGTTGACCCTTCCCTGCCTGCCCCCTGGGACAGACAATACAAAAGCCAAAGATAACTAATGTCCCATGGGCAGGAGAGAGGCACAAATTAGGGTGGCACCCCAAGGGGCAGGGGGGAGCCCTGGGGGTGGGAAGAACAGGGGGTGTCCCATGGCTAGGGGGAAGGATGGAATGGGAGGGGAGTTAGTTCATACTTTAGTCCTCCAGGCCTCTGCTGGCTGGGGTGACTGGGGCAATTTACAGCTGTTGTCATTGCCTACATGCTGTTTCAGCACAACAAATTACTTTGCCATAAGACAGTACTGTCCCCAATATACAATCTTATGGCAGAGCTAATTAGTTTATTGCACCCTAATACCAGTGCATATATAGATGGTGATGCTTTACTGCAGATAATTACTCTACTCCATAGTGGGCCTGTCTACACAAGATGCTAACTGTGCAGTAGCCTATCAACACTGCACAGGAGCACACTGGGCAAAACCCGTGCTAATATGCTACTGCACAGTAGTGTTAGACTACTGTGAAGTAAGTGTCAATAAAACCCATGCAGCGGTGCTACTATGTAGTAGCACAAGCTACTGCTTATTGATTTAGTACTTGGTTAAGCAAGAACTAAACTTAATACACAGTAACCATGGTGCATTAATGAACATGTAGATGAGCCTTGTAAAGCACACATGTAACTGCACCCTATGATACTAGTCTGTGTGGAATTATGTAACTATGTAATTTGCATTGGGAAAGAAAGGATGATCCAAGGGGTTAGAAACCTAGGAGCTATCCTGTGTGAACTTGGACAAGACACTAAAAAGACTTAGAAATGACTAAACAGGACTTAGAAGTAAGGTACCCAAGTTGATCTGTATAATCCTTTGGAACCTGGATCAAAAGTCAGGATTCCCTCCCAAGGGCTGTAACAAGAGGATACAGACACATGCTACCTCATGTTTACTCTCCTTCTAGCCCCTTGATTCTTACATTTCTGGCTTCCCTGGGGGCGAGATTCAACCTCAGGAGGGGATGAGGGTTTATTCCATTCTATATCATAGTGATTAGGACACTTCCCTGCAGTGAATCTCCTCTGAGGAGGGCCTAGAACTAGCTCTTCCACTTCCTGGGTGACTATTCTAACCACTAGGCAGGCTTGGCCAACCCATGGAATGCAGGAACCCCTCATATGTGAAATGAAGCAGGGAGGAAGCAGGGAATCTAGTGAAGATAGGGGAGGAACAGAGAACAGAGCAACAGATCAGGTGGGAGGCAGAAGGCAGGGAGCAGAAAGCAGAGCAACCAATTGGGCAAGGGAAGGGACTGGAGTGTCACTCAGAGGGTTTTGGACTTCACTTGTGGCCCGTCCGCCAAAAAGGTTGCCCCCCACTAGAGTGAAAGATAAAAAAACAACTTGAAAGGGAATTAGAATATCAAGATAAAACAAAGGCATCCCTAAGCAATATCTCAACCTAGTTCTGTTTGTTAGATGCTTACCCAATTAGAAGTTTGTTACTAAACTTTTGAAAGATGAAAGATGTCTCTGGTGATTTGAAGGAGGAGTTCCACTGTGGAGGGGCAACTACTGAGAACAACATCCCATACATTTTCACCAAGCAGACTTGGGTAACTTTGGCTTGCCATTGGAGCCTTGTGCCTCTCCCCATTCTCTTATAAAAAACATAGGTGCCTAAACTCAATCAAATTGGATCATTCTTCCAGGCTCAAGTATCAATGTTTTAGACAGTATGGCATCTAAATAAAGGAAACTCAGAAACCAAACTGGATTGGACACATCTCTTGTGTGTTTCCATTTGTAAAGTGGGAATAATAATATTTTATGACTACAGAGGAATTTTGTGAAAAAACCAACATTTAATTGATTTGATTATGTCAGCCCTGAATATAAACTGACCCTGCCTCTTCAAGTTCAATTGTAGGAAAAACAGCTTTTCCCAGTAACTTCAGATAAAGTCTTTGAACTTCTGTTGCTCTTACAAGTCCACAGATGAAACAAATAATAAAGAAAAGGACCCCAAAGATTAATTGCACTAAAACTACTTAAAATATAAACAAAAACAAAACAAAAAAACCCCCCACCAAAACTTTCTGTACCAAATATAATCCACAACAACATATATCAAGACTGATATTTCTAATAAATGGAAACCATTTACAGGTTTAAACTAAAACTGTCCTTATTAAAATGCTAGATGCAAATTGCCAATTTGGATTCAAGCAACATGTGATATGTAGAGCCAAAATCCTGGATCCAAATGTGCCTGGTTATAAGGGGTCAAAATCCAAATCTTACTTTTTTGAGGGACATAGGGAAGGGGACAGTTGCTTGCAGTATTTACCCCACTGTTACGTTCAGGAATCAGCTCAGATTTAACCTTTGCTAAAAGTGTGAGCAAAATTTGTGTTTTGGACAATTTAAACATATTGTTGTTTCTTAAATATTTTAAATTTAGCCTCAGTCATTTTTTTAGTTTAGTGCTACATATTTTCAGGATAATTAGTCTTTTCCAAATAATTAATGCATAATTCGCTATAAAAAAATAATAGAACCCAATTCATTCTTTTAAATGTCCATGGTTCTGAAGTGTATCCAAATCTGTGCGGTTTCATGCCAACAAACTTTGTGAGTTCTTTCCTGGGTCTGTAGTCCATAGCTGAGGACTCAACATTAGTCAAATCCCACTTTCCTATAGTGATTCTGGAAGCCTCAACTTGCCATAGGGCTCTAAGGTTTTCCAATCTTCTACCATGCATGCTTCCTACTCTAGGCAGACAGGGAGATTCCTGAGATCTGTGGGGCAGTGA
Organism: Alligator sinensis; assembly: GCF_000455745.1. Classification (NCBI taxonomy): domain Eukaryota; kingdom Metazoa; phylum Chordata; order Crocodylia; family Alligatoridae; genus Alligator; species Alligator sinensis. The sequence continues at coordinate 4,288,507 of NW_005841864.1, forward strand.
TATAAATGGGTCAGATCTGAGCCTGCCACTCTGCCACCATGACAAAACAGATGACATGCCACCTTTAAGGGCTAACTCATTATACACCGTACATAGTAATGACAGAGCATATGACCTAGTGCAACATGCTTAAGGGTGGGGAACAGATGACACCATAAAGACTGGCCCTTAAGGCTAGAATACAGGGTTATGTGTTCTGTACATTACCACAATATTGCTCTGATTATTAAGTTGATCCTGCATATAACTTAACTCTGATTTTGATGGTTCTCTTTGAGGGAAAATAGGTCAACCTAAAATTGGAACAATGTAGTTTATGCTGTAGCTCTGAAGATTTATCATAGTAGAATTTGCTTTCTGACCCAGTCATTGTTTGAGAAAGTGATATAAATCAGAAAAAGGCAGACCAAAACATGATCAAGTTAAAGTGGTGCTGATTATAGTAAGTAGGAAGATAGTGTCTTATTTAGGGGTAAGACTTTCATCAAATAGCATCACAGCATCTATTGCTTCTGAATTACTAATGTCAGTGCCTAGAAGTCCTTTTTAAAAGTTGAATTTGAGGACTTTATTTCAGTTATTGTTCTTATGCAGAAACTGCCATGTCATGTATGCTTCTGTGAGCTCTAGAATGAATTACAGAAATGCATTCCATGCTGGGCTGCACTTAATGAAGCCTCTGTACACACAACTGACCAGAGAATATTGCTGATACACATTTGGTGGTGTCACCAGTAAAGATCATATTCAAATATGTCTGCTATTTAAAGTCTTTTCCAGCTTCTGGAGACATTTCATGTTGTTGATTTTAGTCTGTATGTACAATATGAGTCCTGGTTACTTGCAAGGCCACCATTGTCGCCATCATGCTCCGGCATTTGGGACAAGTTAACTAACAATCAGCAGATATGAATGCCTGGAGGTTGAAGGGCTTTTTGAGTTGAAGGATTTTAGCTTTAGAATATTCTTAAAACGTTGTGTTTTGATTATAAATTATGTAAATGGGCTCTTTGGATGGGGGGAGAGCAGTGGATGTGACATACCTAGAATTTAGCAAGGTTTTTGGTACTCTCCTGGCATTCTAATTAACAAGCTCTCTATGTGAAGGAGCAGTACACTTCCCTACAAGCAGAGATTGGCACCCAAGGAGGGTGATTTGACACACACTGCGTTCCAATATGGGGAGAACGTTGTGAAGGGAAAATAACTGTAGGAGTCTATTACAGTCTAGGTTTACTTTATGGTTAGGGTGGCTAGGACCTGAAACCAATTTCCAAGGGAAGTGGTGCTCACTTCTACATTGGAAGTCTTTAAGAGGAGGCTGGACAGAAACCTGACTGGGGTCATATGACCCCAGCATCCATTCCTGCCCAAGGCAGGAGGTTAGACTTGATGATCTGTTTAGGTCCTTTCTGACCCTAGCTACTATGATACTATGATACAGACATAGGCTATGTGTAGG
>NW_005841864.1:4290058-4292945 GCF_000455745.1 Alligator sinensis
CCGCTCCCCTCTGTATGCTGCCACCACTGCCAGCGTCTGCAGGCAGTACCTGCTAGCTGCTTACTACCCACTGCCACCGACACCACCTCCAGCATCCGCGGGTGGTCCCTGCTCACTGCCGATGACACCACTGCCCTGATCACCTCTCACCCCCTCCCACCCCCACCACTGACATCCCCGCTGGCATTTGTAGGTGGCCCCTGCTTGCTGCCAAAGCTGCCACCTACAAATGGTGCCCCCCCCCGCCCCCCCAGTCTCAGGAGGCCCCAGTCATTCATGATTACAGACTTCCTAACCAGAAGAAAGATCTTGACCATGAATTGACTAGGGAACTGGCAGAGGCTAGAAGACCATTTTAGACTGGACATAAGGAAACATTTCTTTACCATCCAAGTCTCCACAGTCTGGAATAGACTCTCCCCAGAAGTGGTACAAGCACCTACTCTGGATACCTTTAAGAAATGCTTGGATGCTTATCTTGCTGGGGTGATCTGACCCCAGCTGACTTCCTGACCCTTGGGCAGAGGGCCGGACCCAATGATCTTGTGAGGTTCTTTTCAGTCCTAATGTCTATGAAATCTATGAAGCAAAGGAAATACAGATCAGATGCAAAGTACTGTAAGGTGTATACATATCTGGTTGCATTTTTCTACTCAAAGGGGATGTCTACACAAGGCAATTTACTCAGGATTAGTGCAAATTACTGTTCAGTAAGCAACACTATCTACAAGTGCAGATGTTTACTGAACAGTAATTTACTCTATGAGAAAATTTGCTACCTGTAAATACTGTGTATTTACAGGTAGCACATGTAGATGGCTGACCAGGAGAAATTTGTTTCTGGTCTGATGTGCAGCATGGCCCAGGAGATTGCTCCCTGCTCCTGGGAGCTGCCTCATGCCAGGGCAGGCTCCATCACCAGAGCCCAGGCAGGAATAATGTCCCCCAGCCCTGGCAGCAGGGAGCTCCCAGTCCCTACTCCCCAATCATGATTGTGTAGAGAGGGCTGGGAGCTGCCTGCATAGGGAAAGTTCCCCACCCAGCCTGGAGTTGGCTGGGACCTGCCCCTGACCAAGACAGTTCCCAGCCAGCTCTAGGCTGCGCAGGGAAGTCTGCATAGGGAAGTCTGTGCATGCAGTCTGGAGCTGGCTGGGGACTCACCAGCTAGGGGCCCATTGCTATCTGCCCCACCAGCAGAGATGGGCAGGGGGGTGACATCTGTTCTTACCCTGCAGCTCTCTCCAAGCCTCCTGCCCCCCGATTGGGGAGCTGGGGCCGGAAGCTCCCTGCTGCCAGGGCACGGGGACATTGTCCCCACCTAGGCTTCTCCACCAGAACCCACCCTGGCAACAGGCAGCTCCTGGGGACAGGCAGCTCCCAGGTGCAGGAAGCTATCCTCTGGCCCAGTGTTCCCTGCCAGATCCTGTGATAGCACCCAGGGTGAGCCTGGAGCTGCCCCTGGCTGCTGCAAGGGGCTGGTGCAGGGCTGTTGCAGGTGGAAGCAGATGGCTGCCAGGACCAGCAAATCTGCTTCCACATCCCTGCATGTGTAGGCACCTGCCTGGGATGAATTTACTCTACAGTAATTTACTCTAGAGTAAACCCACCCTGCAGCATTTGCAGATGTAGACACATTCAAAGAGTAGTCATCAATGCAGAAATAGTCCACAGTCAATCAGATGAGATTGGGCAAGAACAAGTGCAAAGCCCTACATTTGAAATGGAATAATTGCACACACAAAACAGAATGGGAAATGGTAGGCTATGCCTCAGTTCTGCAGAGAAGGACTGAGGCTAAACCATAGGGTGAATATAAGCCAACAGTGTGGTCTCATGCAAAAAAGTTAACAGCATAGTGGGTTGTATTAACAGGAATGTCACTTCCAAATCAAGTGTAGTGATTCTTCCACTCTATTTAGCATGGGTGAGCACCTCACTGGGAGTACTGTGCCCAGTTTTGGGCCCCATACTTCAAGAAGGATGTGGACAGTTTGGAAAGAGTTCAAAACAGAGCAACAAAAAGTATGAGGGGCCTGTGAAACAAGAGTTATGAGGAAAGGCTGAAAGAACTATAGTTATCTAGTCTGAAAAAAAGAAGAGTGAGGTGGGATTTAATGTACCTGAAGGGTGATTATAAAGAGGATGTAAATAGCCTTTTCTCTGTGGCTGTAAAGCAGAGCTTTCCAAACTTTTCATGTTGGTGACACACTTTTTAGACATGCATCATTTCGCGACACAGTAATTCAGTTCCGGGGGAGGGGCCAAGGGAAGCAGACATGAGTAAGGGAGCTCCGTGGTGCCCTTCCGCAAAATTTTCTGCATTTCGCGTGACACACCTACACACTGCCGCCGACACACTAATGTGTCACGGCACACAGTTTGGAAAGCTCTGCTGTAAAGGATAACACTATGAGCAATGCCTTGAGCTTCAGCATGGAATTTAAGGTGGAGATTAGGAGGAATTATCTGAATAGGAGGATGGTCAAGCATTGTGGTAATTGTGGAATATCTATCTCTGAAAGTTTTCAAGAGCAGAATAGACAGACACTTGGCTGGGCTGGTTTAGTCAGGGGTGATCTCATGAGGTACCTTCCAGCCCTACTTTCCTCTGATCATAAATGCATTCTGAACTTGACCTCTTGAATAAAGATGCCTAAAGAATTTAAGAAATTTAAAAATAAAATAAACACGGTTGACATGGAACAGACTATTTTCAGGTGAATTTTACTTAGTCTTATGGCAGCATGATAGGGATTTGTTATATGTTAAACATTGCACCACATAAATGTTGGTAAGTGTTAGTGGTCTCTTGAGTTTGGAGCAGTCACTCTTCAGGCCAACTGGGACCTGAAGGACTGAAAGGTAAGATACTTCCTCCTCCCCCCCC
>NW_005841864.1:4292976-4342550 GCF_000455745.1 Alligator sinensis
GCCATCTCTTCCCTTTCTAGGATTCCCTCCTGCCACTGCCATTCCCCCTACAGAGCTCTCCCTTTCCCCCTCCCACAAGCAGGGTTGCCCCCCACCCTCTCTGCTCCTGCTTACTTGTAGCTGCCTATACATAAGTGTTGATCCATGTTAGTGCTATCTTGAGTTGGGAGCATTTACTCTTCAGGCCAGCAGGGGCCTGAAGGAATGAAAGGTAAGATACTCACCCCCACCCACTCCCTTTCTGGGCTTCCTTCCTGCCCCTGCCCTTCCACCTCTAGAGGTCTCTCTTGGCACTCCCCACCCCCAAGGTTGCCCCCCCCGCCTTCTCTGCCCCTGCTTACTTGTGGCTGCCCATGGTGTCTGTCCTAGGGGAGTGGGCAGGGAAGGGTTAACCTTCCTGTCCAGCCCCCACCTCCCACCCACCCTCCCCCAGCTGGGCTCCTGCTTTTCTCTGGGCTGTGCCAGCCTGGAGAGCAGGGGCAGTAGCCAGGCAGGCAGGCTAACCCTTCCCTGCCTGCTCCTCTGGAAGGAAGTGGAGGGGGAACTGGCAAGGGCAGGAGGGATCTGGGGAGCTGGGAAAGGTGGGAGGGGGACAGTGGGCCTGATCCTGGCCAGTGGGAAGGTGGAGCTGGGTGGGGTATAACATGAGCTGGGTAACAGATCAGAAATAATCTTGTCCTGGAGTGGTGTATGGAGTCTTAAAACTAGTTTCAGGTATTGCGTGGGCAATCCAGGTGTTCGGAACTCCAGGAACTGCCCAAAATTATTGTGCAACAAGGTCCACAGTCTCATGTAAGACACTTTAGTTAAAGATCTAGCAATTCATATGTATATCTTTTAAATTAGTGTTCTAAAACTTTGGAATTCCCATATTTTCCCCTGAAAGGTCTTTTCTTCCCAGTAGCAAAATTATGATCCCTCAGACTTTCCATTCTTTGAATTCTTTTTACAACTGGTCCTGTTCATGTATGTACACAGACATCTGTGAAATTCCCCTGGAGTCTCCCCCCATTGGCCAGGAAGGTCTGGATAAGAGTGGACTCCCTAAAGAGCTCAGCCTGGAATCTGGGCAAACATCTTATATTTGAGAATACTCTCAAATAACAAACTGAATTTCTTCAAGTTATACTTGTGCCTCTTGTGTGTTGGCTCTCTGCAAATATTCTAACAATTGAGTTACCTGGAAGGAATATTCTCTGAAATGGGACAATGTAAGGAAATATAACAGAATATTTATGGTATATTCTGAACTCCTAGATATGATTATTCTCAATGGAGACCTGAGCATTGGAGTGATATTTTCCAATCAGGGAACAGAATCAAAACCATAGGATGTATCTAGTCAGAACTAACTAACAGATGTTTCATTTTGAAAATTAAACAGTCACAATTAATTCTTGATGGAAAGATTTGTCAAAATGAAATTTCAGCAAATAACTGCAAATATTGAACAAATATGATAAACACTGTAAGTTTCTTGCTGAAAATTCATAAACAGAAATACTCAGGCTAAAATGAGGGCAGAATTTATGAACTATGAATTATTTGTTTAGACAACTGTTTCTCAAAGTTTTTAGATTCAAGGCATCCCTTGGAAAATGCTGGATCTTGGTTTTCACTTATTTTTCAAATGCATAAAGTAATAGAGCAATTTTTCTATTGCAGAAAATTCAGAAATACCATGACAGGTCAGAAGGTTTTTGACGCAATGGATTCCTATATGAAATCTTTGGGTTTATCTTGTGAATCATATATAGGGGGTTGCACATCTAACAGTCCTAATATTGTATAGCACCCCAGAGAACCCTAGAAATGATCTCATAGCACCCCAGGGTGTTGTAGCAACCTGGCTGAGATTCAGTGGTTTAGACCCACTTCGGAGCATCACATGTTAACTAGCCAAAAAAGGCAGTGTTGAAACATATATGGTATTATTCCCCAGAAAAGTCATTATCCTGTGTGGCTCAAAAGCAGACCTCATTCAGAAACTGAACTCTGGCTTAAATACCAAGACTAGTCACAGAAGACTGGCTCTGAGAATACATTTTAAGGGTGGGGGAGAGAAAACCCCTTTGGGTAGGGCATATTTAAATTAGATCTGTATAAAGGCATTTGCTATTTCAGGCTGATTTTCAATTACACCTCAGGAGGAAATACAGCACTTGCCAAAAACAAAATTTCATGCTTCTATAACCATTTCTTTGTAAATGAAAATACAATTTTAGTTTTAAAAAATAGCTGAGGTATTACTTATAAATTCCACTAAAATCCAGGCAAGTAATTCCAGGATTCAAAAGAAATGTGACATTAATTTTAATGCAGCATTTCTAACTGCTGCAGCAGCAGGCCTGCAAAGCCTGACAGAACTAGTGTGCTCTATGGCTAAGTACAGACAGTCAAAAAGCCTGAGGCAGAATTGATCCAATCTATGCAGCTTTCTCTAAGCTGCATAGACTGGACCATTAATGAACAGATCTCACTTTTACTCTTCAGTTGGCCAAGGCAGACAGATACCTCAGCCACAGGAGGGGATGGCAGAGGAGGAATGCCCCCCCAGCCAGGGTCTGCACAGCAGGTGGTGGGAGAAGCCCCCAAGGTGGGGGCTTCCTCACACCTGTTGCCCAGATCTGCTGGGATGTGAAAACCCCAATCTCACCCCCTTGTCAGCCCCCAACCTATCAGCCATCAGGACACCTCAAGGGAGGGGGAATGGAATGCCTTGCCGCACGCCCCCCTCCTCCAGCTGGGGTCTGTACAACAGGTTGGGGGAAAGCCATTTTCTGCTTTTCTGCTGGCTGTGGCTGAGAGGCAGGGGACTGGCAAGGTGGGCAGGGCTGGGTGTTCACAACCTGACAGAGCTGGGCTGCAGAGTGGAAAATCCCCTTCCTTGGGGGCTGCCCCCCCCACCCCCCCCACACACACACACACACCTGCTGTGCAGACCCTAGCTCTGGGGATTGGGGCCAGAGCAAGGGGCCATTCCCCCCACTCCCTATCCGCCGCAGGCTACGGAGCAGAGGCTTTGCTGCCTCAGCTCTGACAGCCTAGGGGTGGGACCACCTGGCTCAACTGGAGCAGATAATGTGGGGTGGAGTTAGCAGGGGAGGCTGGAAAAGATCCTGGGGGACTGCATCCTAACTTGTGTCAGGAGAGGATCTGGAACAGAAGAAGTTCAACTGACCAGTGATTCAACCAAAAGTGATTCAATCTGATACTACATCTACCCAGGTCAATCTGAAACCAGTCTGCCATATTGAAATTGGTCTATATGCACTGAACTTCTGTTCTGTTACAGGTTTAGATTAGTTTCCAATCACTTATGTCTGTTTATGTGTAATTTCTGTCCCTAACCTATACCAGTAATGATTCTTGCTATATCCAGGGCGTGTCTACACATGCCTATATGGCAATGTTGCTACTGTGCTGTGCTTTAGAACTTCCTTTTGGATAGCAGCCCAAATTGTGCTATATGCCAGGCACATGGTTATTTTTAGCTGCTGCTTTGCCATAGCAGTATGCTATAATGAGGGAGCATGCTGTTATGGCAAAGTAGCTGCTGTTCACATGCAGACACACATGGTGGCATCATGTGTAGACATGTCCCCACAATCAGAGCTGTTTGTTTCCCAGGATAATGGCACACTCAATCCATGCAAGATATGGAGGTATGAATGCGCACATGTTAACATATGTAAAATATTCTGAGAGGAGAGGCTGGATGCTTATGTCTTGAGTTTAGGAAAAGGGCTGGTGTCACATAACAGCATGTTTGGGGTCTAGACCCCTTATCAGAGGCTTCTGTTTCTTCCTGCCATATATGTTGCAATCTTTGAATTCATTAGAAATACCCAAAGGATATGAAGAGGTACTTTTTATATAAGATTCCTTAAAAAAACCAAACAAAAAAACTATCTAGAAATAATATGCAGACTACCCTATATTATTTATAGTAATAATTATCTCTTACTTAGCACATTACTCATTTAATCTTCAGAAGCCATCAACAGAGTAGGTCTGTCTTAATCCTCCATATCAGCTTTATAATTTTTTTCAAACCAGAAAAAATACACAATTAATCCTTTCATTTACATCTGTTTAAATCAAAAGTAACTGAAGTCAGTGAAACTACACTAGTGCCAAAATTGTATACATGACAGTAGAATTGGATCCATAGATGTTAATTCCTCATTTAGAAAGCAATACAGATGTCCCATTTGTCTCAGGAGAAAACATTTTATCTCAGGGCAAAATGCTATAGTTCAGATGTCCATATCTGTTGTTCTGGGACAAACCCCCCCAAATTTTCCAGATAAGAAGTGCTAACAGTTTGTCCTGGGACGTTGTGAAGTACATTTGAACAGTTATCTCAGGACTGCATCACTGAATCAGTGGCAGAAAAGCAGCAGTGTACTCAGTCATTCACTAGACCCTCATTAGAAGGGCAATGTGTATACACGGCAATCCTCTGATTTTTTCTTTGTTTCTTAGACTTCAAATAATCATGTCTCTTTTTGGTCTTGCTAAGGATATTGTAATCATCTAATAAACAACTTAATGTTCATCTCAACTGATTATGGCCTCCATTGAAAGAGTTGGATCCTTCTAGGTCTTGTTTGTAGGGGGACTTCACAAATGGATTAGTTTGTCATCATAACAATTGGAAGATACCAATTTAAGAGTACGACTAATTCTTGTTCCTATTAAGCCAAATGGCTCTATCTGGAAAGACTGCTGATCAAGTGTCATACTTCTCTAGGGAGAATGCCCTGTAACTGTATCCTTGTAGGACATGTTCCTTGATCACCAATATAGTGTCCCCTAAGCATCCTCTACCCTATATATCATTCAAAGGTCACTTTGATATAAATAAACTGTGACAGATGAAGCCTGTGGGTGGTGGTTGGAGAGACAGTGGTAGATATTTTGCTTTGAGTCAGATGGATTGCAGCATAGAGAGTTCTTAAAGCTTTGTGAACTGCACAAGACAACCAAAGGAAATTTTTTATTTTCTATCATTGCATCTGGAAAGTCCGATCCAATGAAGATATGACTGCTTACAAAGAGGTTGTTCCTTGGCTGACTGCCATCTCCTGGAAGCAGACAGGTTGTCCATGCACTGGGGAATTTTCTGTCTACTTTCCATACAAGTCTTATCTTATTTGAACAGGGCTGTCCAACATAATGGATGCAGACCTGTTTCTGAAGAGGACAAAAACAATAGTCTTTCTCCCCATGAGTCAACAAGTTTAACTATCTGATGATTTAGACATGGTGGGGGAAATTAGACATATAATCTATGTGTTGGACCCTTGAGGATAACAAAAATAAGCAGGAGATATTGGATACAGGAATTACAACACTTTCAGCACTTTCTTATGACTTTGTGAGTGGGGGGTGCGGCAAGAAGGGACATGATTTCAGAAAATTACCAAGGTAGCAGTGTGCAAAGTTCTGGTGTAATTGGAACCCATGTATTTTAATGGACAAGTGCCAAGTGTACAGAGGTCGAGAATTTTTGTCTTCTCCCTCTGAGGAATTCTGAAGAGTGTATTCAGAAAAGCACTCATCTGCCCACATCTATTCCTTTTTGAGCTTTGAATTTTGTAAATGACCATTACTCCCTGTTTATCATGTAAGAAAGTGAGAGGCAGGGATATGTTTGGTCTGTGATACCTTCTGCGTAGAGCAGAAGGTTCATCACATCCTATTTTCTTCACACCCTGGTAAAAATAAGGTGCATGTTTTAAATACAATTATAATACAATACAGTAACTCAAACACTATCATTAATGGCTTCAAAATATTTTTAATGACAGTTTGCGCAGAGTCCTAGAATGTAGAGCTGATAATACCACTCTTTTCACCACTGTCGAAGCCTTACCTGGAGTACCATGTCCAGTTTTGGGCCCCACATGTCAAGAAAGATGTGAACAAATTGGAAAGAGTCCAGTGGAGAGCAACAAAAATTATGAAAGGCCTGAGGAGCATCACTTACGAGGAAAGGCTGAAAGAACAATGGTTATTTAGCCTGGAGAAGAGAAGACTGAGGAGGTTGGGATTGGATGACAATCTTCAAATACCTGAAGGGCAGTTACAGAGAGGATGGAGGTAGGCTTTTGACAGGACTAGGAGCAATGGCCTCAAGCTGTAGCAGAGGAAATGTAGGTTAGAGATTAGGAAGAACTTTCTGACTATAAGGGTGGTCAAGCATTAGAATGGGCTACCTGGAGAAGCTGTAGAATCTCCATTCTAGGAAATTCTCAAGAACAAATTAGACACTAGACTTAGACACTCAAGCAGGAGGCTGGACTAGACGATCTTGTGAGGTCCCTTCCAGTCCTACTTTCCAATGATCCTATTATTCTCAAATGATCCTATTATCTTTTAATCTGATTCATTTACAGGTAATGAATTTCATCCAGTTACCCTTGTGCTGAGTCCAATAGTTTGTGATCAACTGAAATATAATTTGTACTTAGACAAAGCATTTCCACCAAAAAGGTGTTCAGTCTTGATTTGGAGATAAACAAAATGGGGAATAATTGGCAATGTAGTAGTCATGTAGAGAACAATTTGTGAATTATAGCAGATTACGGGATGAACATGAGCAAACATGAGTCACAATGTTGTATCAACAGCAACGTAATACTGGACTGTGTAAACAGAAGTATTGTATCTAAGACCTGTGAATTACTCTTCCTATTCCACTCAGCAATGATAAGGCTAGTTTCAGAGGACCACACTAAGAAAGATTTCAATGAACTGGGGGGAGAATCTAGAAAACAGCAACAAACATATTCAGAGATCTAGAAAACGACCTATGAGGAAAGACTGAAAAAATTGGGTTTTTTTAGTCTAAAAAAACCCCTATGGAACATAAGGGAGACATGATAGCAGTTCTAGAATTTATAATTGGTTAATGCAAAGAGGAAGCTTTGTTCACTGTTTCCATTCCATATAGGACAAGCAGTAACAGGTTTAAACAGAAAAAAAAAGAAATTAAGCTTTGTTTTCACAAAAACTATATCTGTAAGGTTAGTTAAAGTATTGGAATATATTACCTAGGGTGCATGTAAATTCTCTATCACTGGAGGTTTTTAAGATCAGGTTAAGCAAGTGTCTCTAAGGAATGGTTTAATATTCCTTACCTATTTTCTATGATTAGGAGATTGTCTATCAAGAGCTAGAGAATCTACCACTACCTACAGTAGTTTGTTCCAATCATTAATCTGTTAAAATCTGTACCTTATTTCTTATTTGCATTCTTCTGATTTCAGATATCAGTTATTAGCTCTTGTTATTACTTGCTTCACTAGATTAAAGAATCTCTTACTGAATATTTTCCTCACTATTAAGTTATTTATATACTGTAAACTTGCCACCTCTCAGTTTTCTTTTTGATCAGCTAAACAGACTGAGTTCTTTAATCTTCACACTGTAAGGCATTGTCTTCCGGCCTCAGATCATATTTGTGAATCTTCTATTTTGCTTCTCCAATTTTTCAATGTCCTTTTTAAATTTGGATATCAGAACAGTGCGTAATACTCGACTGTCAACTTCAACAGTTCTGTCCATGTATCATGATAAAATCCTGACCGTGTTCTTACTCACTAGTCCCCTGGTTACACACCCACCTAACCCTTTTTTGCACAGCCTCACACTTGGAGCCCATCACTACTTAGTTAAACACAAGGCTAGATTAACTAGGGAGGCTGTGGAATCTTTGCATTGGAATGATTAATCCTGCTTTAGGGCAGAATGGTCTAGATGACTTCTGGTGGTCTTCTCCATCCCTCTTATATCTAGGAATTGCTTGTCCATGGTGATTCCTAATTTTTTTTTCAGAATCACTGCTTTCTATGATAGTCTGTAAATATGATCCAAATTCCTTCTTCCTAAAAGTATTCTTCTTCTGTTTTAACACAATTTTTGCTAGACTCGGTGCAATGTAACAAATAATCAAGCACAGTATTCTGCCTATCTTTTGTTAGCTGCAAATGTTATCAGCCCTAGTTTTAAATTTGCTTCCAAATAATCAATAAGATATTTGATCTTTCTGGAAAATCACTAATAGCAATTCCCATTCTATAATGATTCCTCACAGATGAATACTCTTTGAGATCTGACAGTTTGCTAGAGTATAATCCATTTAACATCACTTTTTCAGGATACTGCATGACCTGTATGTGTGCAGGTGGTTAGACTAGATAACACTTGAGGTCCTTTCCAAACCCTATGATTTTTATTATATAATTATACTGTATAGTTTTAGTCAGGTTATCATATGCTTCTAAGCCAACATGATAACATCTCGAAGTATATTAAATTGGTGTGCTTTCATGTACCTGCACACTTAACTCTGGAGTAGACTAATTAGCTGTGGAGTAAAGCGTCACTGTTTGCACATGTTATGCTATTAAGCTGCAGTAAATGAATTAACACCACTGTAAAATAGTGGTGTCAGGGACTATCTTAGGGTGGGGTAACTGTGATTAAATGCACGTGTAGATGCTGAGTGTGGGCATAAATTGCACCCAGTCTCCCCAGTCAGTAGAGGACCAGACTCCTGCCTGCTGTCTAGCCACATGGCTCTGCACTTTTAGTACCTTCATGCTGCAACCAGCCCTCACACCACCTGACACCACCACCCAGAGCCTGGGGATGACTCTCTGTGCCCCCTGCCAGCCCAGGCTGAGCAGGGCAGGAGCAGCCCTGGCATAAACTGCTGTGTCCCAGATCAAATTGCGGCTCTCCTGGGTACACGTGTAGACACTGCACCTAGGAGTAGTTTACTTTGGCTCAAACTGCTCCAGAGTTTATTTCTTCAAATTAATTGCATGTGTAGATGAACACTATGATTACCTTTATCATCCAAAACTATAACCTTATCAAAGATTGAGAAATTTCTTTGACATGAACTGTTTAGCACACAACTATGTTGTCTTATATTAAAGTCTTATAGAAGAAGATCTGTTGTTGTTTTGTGTACCTTCCAGGAGATTCCCCTCCTCTGGAAAATATGACTATTCAAGGAATATTGTACATGGTTCTTTTCCAAGCCCAAATAGATTGCCAAATATTACACATTTGTAGGAATTAATATGACATTTTTTACTACATTTTTCTAGGTTGTGTCACAGTGTCTACACAAGACGCTTACTGCGCAGTAGCCTAATAACACTGCACAGTAGCATGCTGGTCAAAATCCATGCTAATATGCTACTTCACAGTATTATTAGGCTACTGCTCAGTAATCATCACAAAAAAACTGTGCGCTGGTGCTACTGCGCAGTAGCACAAGTTACTGCACATTTAGTTAGTTTTTCATTAAGCAAGTACTAACTTAAATGTGCAGTAACTAATGCACATTAATGAACATTTAGACCCGCCAAATATATTGTTAATGAATATTTACATATTTGGGGTTGTATTTTAGCTTTTGTTATTCTTTTGAATATATCTATTTTATTTTTTTAAGGAACAGCTTTCAGATTCTGAAGGTAAGTATATTTTCTTTACCTTATTTTAATTCTAAAGTATACCCAGAAAGAAATCTTAATTCTAGTTTATACTATACATATACAGTTATAGGGGAAAATTTCCTAGAATAATATACAATTTTCATGTACCAAATAAAACTATAATATTTGTAAAGCATTTCATACATACACTTTCCCAAGGAGCTGAAGTTGAATCGTTATCATAGCAAGGAATTTAAAACTGAACCATTTTCAGGACATCTTAAAGTAACATTCTATATCTCAACCATCTATCCATCCATCAGGATCTAGGGAAAATATGTTGGCTTTAAGCTTATCATTACGCAGTCCAAGGACAATACAGATTCTATATTGCTTGAGTAACAGGAGAAATAAATTCTTATTTTTCCTCCAAAACATAGGCGCATAATTTTACATTGCATTATAAATGAAAGGAAACAAGGCCTGCCTTATTTTTAGTCACGTTCATTAAGGTACTAAGATGCCTTTGGTTAAGACTGGTGCTGATAATTTTATGCATTTTAATTACTCAGAAAAAGTTACCTAGTGCAAAGTATTATTCAGCATCTTGATTACTGTAAGAAAGCCATGAGAGAAACAAGTGAAGATAGGTGGATTTCATTAGTTTTGTGACAAGAAAATATGAAATATACCTTGCTGGAATTGCAAATAGTGAAGATCTAGCAATGTATCCACTGGATAAGTAAGCAGCTAAGGCAGGAAAGTGAAAGAAGCTTCACTATTTGTGGGAATTAAAGAGGAGAAAGAATTTTAAATGTCTTTTCAATTATATGTTAATGATACTGAAGTCTTCAATGCCAATTCACAAAATATAATTCAGCCCCATGCAATAACATACACAAATACCAGAAATGTTATACTTACAGCAATAAGATTTTCCAATAAGTCTATTGAAAGTTATACTTACAGCAATAAGATTTTCCAATAAGTCTAATAGGTATATCTGGTATATCAAGGTACAAATGAGAATTAGGATACATCCATATCAGATATACAGCCAAAATTCATTTTGGTTTGCAGAGCCAATTTCCACAAGGGATTTGTGTAATCTCTCAACCAGTTGAGGAAAGGCAGATAACAGGTATTTGCCAATTTAACTTCTTTAGGCTTTAGAATGCAAGGTGGAACCTTACACAAAATGAATTCAGCACTCAGTGACCCAGATCCTATTCTGCTTATTGAACATCTAACACTTAGCTGTTCCCAACAAAAAAAACCCCAACCCCCCCCCCAAAACAAACAAACAAACAAACAAACAAACAAAAGACACATCTCATATCAGGAGTACAAAACTTATGCTGCCCCTTGGAAAAATATAACTCTCCCATTCCCTTGACGTGTGTAAAGGTGTTTGCTATGCCCTGTCTGTGTTCATATGGCTTATTTTAAGATGTGTGAAAGTAGAGCGGGAGCAACATGTACAGCCAGTCCCAGGAGCTGCACAGGGAAACTGGAGTAAGTAACTCAGGCTGGGGGAAGGGGCAGGCAGGATTGTGGGGGAAGCTAGAGGGTCTGAGGTAGGAAGACTGGTGGGATGGTGCAGGGGTTGGTAGGTCAACAGGAGGAGTTGTCTATACAAGGGGCTAAAAATAGCTCACTCAGGGTAGTGGGTGGTAGGAAGAGCACAGCCCAAGTGCTGGGGTTAGCAGCTGGGTTTTTCCAGTCCTGCTGCTGCACTCTGAATGCATACAGGTGTTTAATAAATTGAGTTAACCCATTTCTGATGAACTAACTAACTTTGGTGAACTTAGATCAAGACTGATTTAACCTCCTTGAACACTTGCACAGGCAGATATGTAGATCAACCTGATAATAGATTGCTCTAAATGCAATCCCTGTATGTACTAAATGTAATGCCTGTATGTACTCTCAATGGGACATTTCATTTACCCATTGTCATATTCGGATTCAATTTACTCAGAAGGGACATAACTATCTGAAGCAATATATCTAAGAGCAGTGTAAGATAAGGCAAAGTACTAGAAGGAGCAAAAGGAGAGCCACACAACTTTTGCCCAATAGCTTACTGGTTACGACACTTGCTTAGGAAGTGGCAGACTTTAGTTAGAAGCCTAGCTTAACCTGAGTGCATTTGAACACAAATCTTCCACTTCCAGGGAAAGTATCTTCACTGCCAGGCTGTGAGATAGGCTGGTTGTCACAACCCAAAGGGTGTGATTTTTGTTTGTGTGTGCTTCGGCACTGCTAAATTGTCCCCGCTAAATTGCAGCTTCTTTGCACGGTGGAGTTTTCTGCTGCAGAAGAGAACCCCGGTGCAAGGGAGAATTTCCCGCCGATTTGAAGCTTTCTTTGCAGGGTGCATTTCTTTGTTGCAGCACAGAAATGCTCGTTGCAAAGAGTTCCCGCCATTTGTATGCTAATTCGAGTCCCATTATTGGCCAGTTCTAAATTATTCACACGTGGCGGCTAGTGATTGGCTTGCTAGCCGTATAAGAGGCTTGAGTGGTTTCCGCCCAAGTTGGAGGACTCCATGAACAAGGGAGGAGGAGACTTCACGCTGTGTGAAGATCTCTAAGCGCTGCGGATCCTTACAGACCCAGTGCATTTAAAGCAGGCAATGGAGGTCTGATCAACCTCTAGCCTCTCCCCGTCGCCGAGCGCAATCCAGACGTATCCCTTCCCGCGCGCAAAAGAACTGGACCCACGGAGCCTAGCAAACTTCGTGTGAATGAGTGAGCAGAAGGACCCACGGAGCCTAGCAAACTTCGTGTGAGTTTATTCAGAGCTCTTCCGGACGAGTACTTTCTTCGGCTGACACGACGGGCTCGCGTGTTCAGAGCCTTCAGCCGGATTGGGCTAGAGTTCACGAGTCTAGAACTCTTGTCCGCCTCTCTTCTTTCCTATCTGTAACTGCAACTTAAGCAAGTTTCCAGCCTACACCACTGCCATCTCGGTGTAAGTAAACAATCTTTTAAACTACCGCTACGCGTCCGTGCCTAATTCCAGCTCGAAGGCCTTCCCTCTCCGCCCCGGCGTGCCCGGGCTGCTGGCCACAGCCCGCGTGCAGCGCGAAAAGGGCTCGGGTCGCTCCCGGCCCGCACACTGGTGTGAACCATCTTCCCTCACTTCTGTTGAATTTGGATCACTGAGCAAAAAAGAGTGTAAGAGTCACGGAGTCAGATGTAAAGCATCTAAAATAAAGTGTGTCTCCCAGTGAGGAGGGTCACTTCTTTGGAAAGGGAAAAGCACTGGCTCATGCTCCCAATTTTGTTTAGATATTTTGTCCAATGACTATTGAAAATATATTAATAGTTGTAACATACATACAGATATTTTTAAATAATCCTGACCTATCTATATCAACAAATGCTGTGGGATTGGGGTGGCACATGTGCTAAGATGCACAGTTAACAGCCCAGAGATTGCAAGTTCAAGACCATGTCACTGTAAGGAGGGGCACATGTGCTAAGATCTCCTGGCACCTGAAGAGTTAAATGTTCCCCCTTCCCTGCCCTCCCTGTTTTAAGGCAATGTGTCTCTGTACTTTCCTGCCATGCCTTGATATAAATAGACATATAAATGCGGGAGGCTTCCCTAATGTGTTCTGGGCCAATTAAACAGCTCTGAGCCACCCCTACACTGCCCCCAATGCCTCACAGATGGCATTCGATTCCAGACTACTCCCCGGCCACTCACTGAACCATGCTTGGCCTCCTGGCCCCACTCAGTGTGCCTTGGCCTCCTGGCCCCTCACTGGGCCACGTTTTTCATCCTTAGGCCTCAGGCCCATCACTGGACCTTGGCCCTGGTCCCTCCCTGGGCCTATATACTTCTCCTTAGGCCTCAGGCCCCACTCAGTGGGCCTTGCCTCCTCCCTGGGCCTTTCATCCCTCAGACTTCAGGCCCCGCTCAGTGGGCCTTGGCCCCATAGTGCTTTACCAATTTGACTGTGGCACAACCAGTGCATTGCCACAGTCAGATTCCAATAAATCTATGAATTCTGCTAAATGCCTTGCATAAAAACACGAGAACAAAGGAAGACCAAATTTGTTTCTTTCAACAGGCTTCCCCATCATGGTTTCTGAGCTAAAGAAAAACCATTCCCCTTTGAGCACCATTTTTTGGTATCATATTTCTCTTAACATAATCAGCAGTAAACAGGTCTATCCCATTTGGAAGATTACTCAGAATTATATAGATGAGAAAGCAGGAAAATTCAAATTAAAAATCCCGCAGCAAGATTAAACGGAAACATGGGAGTAGCTGTTAATGCAAAGTTAGAGATTTAAAATGATTTCAAGCTTCTCAGCAAAACTGATGACACAATTAGGCACAAAATGTGTACACATGGCTAACATTAAAATTGGTGAATCGTAAACACCTCTGAGGAAGGAATTTGACCAATAGGAAATATTGTCTTGTACATCTGTACTGTTACTGTTCAAGATTTTTGTCCAAAATAAATTAGAGGTAGACATGCTTTCTATTGTTTCTATTATTTGAAAGAAAGAACAAATGAAACCTACTGTGTAAAACAGAGAACAGGAAACATAATACCAGAAGGGAATACTGGAAGGTCTCCCTGGCATGAGTGACTGAGATGAATTTTGAAGACAAATGAAAATTGGCTTGCATTGTATTCACAATGTCTTTTCCCATAGAAGCTAGGTAAAGTAGATAAATGCTTCTCAATGGAACTTACTGAATACTGACAGCTCAGTAGTCCCTCAGCCTTCCTTTTCTGTTGACCAATCTCAAGGCAACTCTAATTCCAGATACCCATATTAAAACAGCGGAAACAATCTCATGGAAGCAAAGCTGTCAGTTAACTAAAGCAGTTTGTTTTTATTTGTTCCTTCATAGTTTCACTTTATGACATTTTGTGGGTGTAGGTAGTTTTACAATGATGCTGATCATAGATTTTTTTTTTCCAATAAGAAATAGCCTACCTAGGAAAAGCTAACTCATCTGTCATTTGAGGCAATTTAGGTAACATTCTCTTCTTGATCCCCTTTCTTTTGATGAATTTGCATTTATAGCATAAAAATATCTTCTTTTTAATGTCACAGACTTAAACATTCAAAATTGGTATGCTAACTTTCCAATTGGTAAGCTAAATGATCTGTAAGCTCCAAGCCTCCTTTTCCAGAGATATATGTGATTTTAAACATTGACTTTTAGAATACAGAATATCATTTTAGTTAATTTAAATGTTTATGAGTATTTCTAGATTTATTTTGAAGTATATTTTGAGATTTGGAAAGGATAATCTCTCAGATAACTCTTCAAAAGTATCCGTAACACCTGCAATATGAAGACATGACCTTATAAAATGTGTCCAACAGGCAGTAATGAACTATTATATAATACCAATTAATTAAGACTACATTCAAAATATACATACCAAATAGTCAAGCAGAGTAGCGTATTCAGGATACAAACAACTAAGTGAGAACAGATGTGCCAATTATATGGGTGATCAGCATGGAACTTAGACTTGCTTTGAAAGAATAATAATTTGTTTTCTGGTATTTCCTGCTCCTTGTATCTGTATTGTGGAAATGCCTCTTATTTCATCATCCTCTTCTGCAGTCATGTTAAAAACCTGGCTGAGGTATCTACATGCAAATTAGATTAATTTGCATGACTATACTGTCTTACCTTTTGGAAGATCCTCTGCATAAGAACAGACCACAATATGCAGTATTTTAGACCACAGAATAAAAAAAATCATATTTTCTTTTCTTAAGCTGTTGATTACAATAGTGTTACTGCAGATTTACACTACTCTAAGTGTCTACTGAATCAGGACTACAACCTCACTGTTTATGTTGTTCACAGCCTTTCCTACTGTGGGTGACACGTTGCTCATCTATGGGCTCCTTGTATCTCTGGCTTTAAATTTGCTGAGTCAAGGTATTGCATTATTTGCATGACCAGAAAGCCATCAATGTCAATCTCACACTCCAAACAACTATGATCTCAAGTAATGAGTAAATATCTAATACACGTATTAATATACGTATATATGCAAGCTGTTAGGGTAGCTTGTCATATTTTATGCTTTAAAATTGCACCTGTTTATAAATTGGTTAATTACAGTATTGTTTAAAGTTTTCTTTTATATTCAGCCTTATTTGATCATTGCTTAAGTTCTGTATAGCCTAATTATTATCTGAACTTTTTATTTTGCTGGTGTCTGCAGTATCAGCTGGCCTTGCCTCTCACAAGCATCTTATGGCCTTGAGTTTGCTTGCATGATGTTTCTTTCCTTTTCCATCACTGTGAGAAGATTTTTTAACATAACATAGTAATAGTTTTGTTACCAGCTCAAATGAACTGAACTTGGCACTAACCGGCTGAATCAGAGGGATGAAACGATTGTATATGAAAGATGAAAGGGAGACCAATGGACAGTGCCCAAAATAAGACAGCAGAAAGACCAAATTTAAGAGGTGTGCTCATGATGGGTTTGTAGAGAAGAGAAATATGCTGACACGATAAAATATGGACAGTATGCTGACCACACAGAGACCAATCCAAAAGCAAAGAGTCACTGAAGGAGCGAAGTTGAAGAAAAGCATAAAAGGGGGCAGCAAGAAATTTATGTGTGCCGTTGTCATCGTTATAAATCCATCCTTCAACACCTGCTTGGACCATCCCAGCCAATGACACACCCTTTGCTGTCTAGAATTGAGCAGACACCTTTTCTGTTGAACAAAATAACATCTGGGATTGGGTGAGATCATTGAGCTAAGTATTTTTCTCTCTGTGTACATAGAAACTGCTAAGATAACCTTTAACGCATTAATAAAATTAGACTATGATTTTAGGCCACTGAGTTGTCTGTGTTCATATTTCACATTCCGTTTCAAGTTTAATTGTGCTTTAACAATCCCTAAGCACTATCTGGTGCACACTGGTGCTAACAAATGTCATGACCCAAAGGCATGATTTTGTGTGTGCTTCGGCACCAGAATTATCCCCACCAAGTTGCAGCTTCATTGCACGGGAGAGTTTCCTGTTGCAGAGGAGAACCCCGGTGCAGGGACGAGTTTCCCGCCTTTTTGCAGCTTCTTTTGCAGAGTGCATTGCTCAAGTTGCAAGAGAAATGCACAGTGCAAAAGAGTTCCTGCCACCAGTATGCAAATTCGTTCCCCGTTATTGGCTAGTTTTAAATTATTCCCACGTGGCAGCTAACGATTGGCCTGTTAGCCGTATAAGAGGCTTGAGCGGCTTCCGCCCAAGCCGAAGAGGACTCCACATCCATCTCATGGGGACTCTGGATACACGGCAGGGTAATAGAGACCCTGTGTGAGATTCAGAGGAGCTTGATGACCTGATCCATCACCCACCTCTTCCCGTCTTCGAGCGCAAATTTTATAAGACGTATCTCCGATTCCGATTTTGGTGGCGCGTTCACCCAGAGCATCCGGAGCTCTGTTCTGTGGAGCCTAGCAAACTCCACGTGACCGTCCGTGTTGTCTGTGTCTGTAACCGCAACTCAAGCAAGTTTTCCAGCCTACACCACTGCCATCTCGGTGTAAGTAAACAATCTTTAAAACTACCGCTAAGCGTTTGTGCCTAATTCCAGCTCGTCGCCCTCCCTCTCTGATCCAGCATGCCCAGGCTGCTGGCCACAGCCCGCGTGCAGCACAAAAAAGGGCTCGGGTCGCTCCCGGCCCGCACAACAAAGCATCCGAGTGTGACTAAATGTGTGGCTAAAAAGGTTATATATTGGCATCCCAGTATGTATGCACCTCTGATCCTCTTGTCTCACAATGTATTCTCATACCTCTGTTAACTTTACCATCTCAAATTAATGCCTAAAATAAATAAATAATTAAATTGCCCCTTGTAATATATACTTCTGCAGGGCTGGAAATTAGACATGTGCACCACTCCATTTAATGGAATAAAATGATGGTAGTTAAAACTATTAATAATTCATTTATATATACAGTAGCTTCCCTCAACATGCATTATATTTAATTAATTATGTGTTCAAGATATTTAGTATGAACCCTTTATAGAAAAAGTTGTTTCTCAGAAAAGATAACTTTATAACTTTATTTAAATGGGTTTTAGGGTGCTAATATGAGTGACAGGAGAGAAGTATACCATGAATCATGCTGTCTAAAGTAAACTATGCTTTCTCTTCCACCATTTGTTACAGAATCTAGATATTACTTTTGGCTTATCTCACCAAGGCAGCTTTGCTTAATTTTACGGAATAAATTTATTCATTTGGAAAAGTGGACTTGATTTATCATATCTTATTTGGTAAATCAAGCTGGACAGAATTAAAGCAACTGGATTGCTGAAAGAAAGTGTTCACAGCATTCAATACAGTTCAAATACTGTTTTTTCAAGTCACAGCTTTAGATTAAGCCTTCGAGCCTTCCTGTGTAGACAAGCTCTACATCCACCCAATCCACTCCTGCCCCGGCACTTTACATATTTATTTTTTCTAACTAGGCATCTACTTCTTAATTTTTTCTGACTTCTTTCATTTGCCTTTGGATCTATAAGGTATATAGATTTAATCAGCCGATCAGATTCTCACGAACAGTGGTATGTTGGACTTAGTACAGTAAAAATAAAACTAAAAGTAAGAATGTGAAAGAAACATGTTTTTAAAAATGCCTGTTTGTTACAATCAAAATGCTGCAAAATCTTATGGTGGATCTCAAGGGAATGGCAATTTGAATGTTTACCTTTAAAATTCCCTTGTAGCCCATTTCCACATACAAATGAAAAAAAGAAAATTCAGACAGAGGTAAATACACTGAGCCATTCTTAAATCCTTATAATGAGCTCCAAGTAAAGACAGACACGAGATATCCCTGCATGTGATCCGAAAGAACTGTAAAGGAACCCAGAATAGCACCAGAGTGAAGAAATTATAGTCAGAAGAGCAAATACCAAGAAGATATTTACTTCCTGGTGAGTATTTTCTCTTTCTGTATATTCATAAAGTAGAAACATGTTAATAACATAATGTATCAGTTTGTTTAGGAAGTATTTGTCTTGTCTGCCTGCCTGGGTATCCCAATATAATTGTCTTCTTTCTACCTTTCTTTAAAATGTCCTCTTTTCAAAGGGAGCGCGCACACAATGTTTCTTCTATACATTGTGAGGTCACAGGCATTTTTAGCTATATAGCCTGGTATAGCTTCAACATTTTTTCGTATTTGTTCTTAAGCTTTTGGCAGCAAGAAAATATCAAAAATTGGAAAATGGGACCCATTTACCTTCAGTGTCACTCTGTGAATCAGGAAAATTACAGTACCAGCAGCCCCTAACACATTTAAGAGGGCTTGACATTTCTCTTTTTATTTACAAACCTAAATTATATAGCATGAAAAAAATTCTTAAGTTTCCAAAAAGATTTAAGAAATAAAGGTCTGGTCTGTGAAGACTGGAAACCTCTGAATACTGTTACTACATATTGAAATTCATTTTCAAAGTATGTAGCTTGCTGAAATTTTGGGATTCATAGTATTATGTGCAGATGCAATTGAATGTATGTGCCAGTGGTCTTTGGATTGGATTTGTTTAATTTAGAAAAGAGAAGACTGAGGGAACAGCTTTTAAATACATAAAACAATATTAGAAACAGTATAATGATCAATTATTCTCCAAGTCTACCCAGCACTGGATGTAAGTAATTGGCTTAATTTGCCATGAGAGAGATTTAGGTTAGATAACAGAAAAACTTTTGAACTTTAAAGAGTTATATAGTGGAGGGGGTTACCTACTGAAGTTTGCAATCTGCACCACTGGAGGCTTTCAAAGCATGATCTAAGTATATTTGTCCCCACTGTAGAACAGGAGGATGGACTAAATTTCTTGACGTTCCTTCCAGATCTACATTTCTGGAGTTCTGTGACCAGTGTCTTGTAGTCCCTTTTGCTAGTAGTTCACTGAATGGAAGTATGAAATTCGAAAATCGAAATAACGGATGAATAAGTCCTATCTTATCAAACACATCTTCAGAATGTAGAAGAGAAACACTAATAAAGAACACAGGGACACAAACACATGCACAAGTAGTACCAGCCTTCAAAACATCTGTGTTTTTTAAATCATTTAAATATTTAACTACAAATCCTTGACCATTTGGGGCAATTAAATAACTATATAATAAATAGTAAGCTAAACTAAGTTGAAATTGATTTGGATATTTAGGCTACAGTTCTGATCCCTGTCACATCTGCTGATTTTGCTCAATTGGTGTAGCTTAAGACAAAATACTTATGTTTTTTGATGGTACCAAATTTGAATGTTTATATTATATGCATATTTACAGGGATTTGTTTGGGTCTGTCTTTTAAAATGATCCTGATGCTGTTCTTACTTCCAACAAGTAGGATTTTGAGATACAAAAATATCTCTTTAGACAACATGTATACTAAAAAACTGAACAACTTGGAACAGTGTTGACTTGTAGCATCCTCTACAAGTTCCTATTGCAAGATAAATGATGCTTTACCACAGAGACAAAGGAAATGCAGAAGGGGATAATGGTGTCTCAGAATAAATAAATGGGAACAGCTGTCTTCACTCAGAAGAATTTT
Source organism: Alligator sinensis (assembly GCF_000455745.1). Taxonomy (NCBI): domain Eukaryota; kingdom Metazoa; phylum Chordata; order Crocodylia; family Alligatoridae; genus Alligator; species Alligator sinensis. The sequence continues at coordinate 4,313,039 of NW_005841864.1, forward strand.
CAAAAAGATATATATTTCTAAAACAGCATATAGACAGGGGAAGTGCATTTTCATGAAAGAAAAGTCCATAGATTTGTATATTTTTTGAATTCCATACGTTTCTGAATAAACTTTGCATGGGACTGGATAATGAGCAGAGCTGCTATATGTTTGATCTTATCTATTTATAATTTTGTCCATGAGAGGCATTCCAGATGGTGGCAACCTCGTATTTGAAACTGTTCTCAAATGCTGCCACCTAAAGGCTAAAAAGCAGTATAACCAGAGAAGTGCAATTGTAAGGGGGTGGGGGGCAGGGAAAAGCAAGCAAGAAAATTTGACATAGTTAAAGCATATCCAAAATTTGTAATCTAGAAATATATAATCAGGCTTGCTAAATTCATTCTTATTTAAACCCATATTTCTAATTAAGCTAAAATGCTAAAATGCTTTTGAGATGTACTTATCTCAAAAGGCAGGTTAGCATTTGATACTAGAACATTAGCAGTCAAAAATGCTACATCAACATGCTGGAAAATCAAGTTAAACATATCTAAATATCCAGTAAAATAATATCTTTCATGAACTGGATAGCTGCTAGGTTTAAGAAGTAGTTTAGAAGCATCTGTTTCCCTTTTGAGACACTGCAGACTTGATGCCCACTTGTATCAAATAGGAATCTTTTTATCTGAGCGGATTATTCATGGAAAGTATGAAATCCAGTACATTTAGACATTTGTAATGGAGATAATCATATAAATATGCCAGAAAAATATAAACATCTATATATAAGTAGTTCTTTTGTATATTTTATTTTAATCTTACTGTGTAATGAAAAAGAAAAACACAAACTGATTTGGCCACTACTTGTTACCTTCTACATAACAGAACTCTTACAAAGCAAGTTATAAATAGAATAAATAAATTGATAGTTACTTTAGGATCACTTCTTTACTCTGATAAACAACATAGTACAGTTAAGGCATAATAAAAATAACTTAGCTAACCTTAATTACCATTTAATGCAGTTCATATATGCTATCATTAGTGTTTTAAACTATTTAAAAACGAAATAATAGATTGTTTTTATCAAATATTGTGCTTTCTACATTTTAACTTTGAAATTACTAGATTTATTGACATGAAACATTATGTACTGAATGGTTTTGTGTGTGTGGTATGAGGAAGTGAGTTGCTAGGAGGACTGAAGGTATAGTTCAGGTGATACTTTTTAAATGAATATTTTTCACATTTTTCAGAAAATTAATCCACTGCTGCTGATCTTTATAACCTAGCTGCCAGTCCCTCTCTACTTCCCAGTGTGAAATTAACCATGAGCATGGTGAGTAGAAATCTAAAGTAATGCAAACCAATTTTGTTGGGAGCTATTTTTTTCTCTCTCTAAAAATCTGTAAGTGAATTTAATACTAGGGACAGTGAAGAATTAAAATATAACAAATGATGGTAGAAATATATTGAAAAAGGAAAAACTTGCAGTGTAACATTAGCATTGGATGTCTCACAATGAAATGGAAAACATGTCTAATTTTGTCATATGAAAGTATAGATTTACAATGCATTAAAATGATATTTAGGAGCAAGAACATCTAAATGTATCTACAGTGGGCTTAAATAAAATCTGAATTTAAATGTGCTAAAGAACAATGGTGAGCATAAAAACTTTTAGATATAATTCTGCATTTCCACAAGTCCCAGTTTTAATTCAACAGGCTAATATGGGGGAAACGGCTTAAAATAAAAAAAGAAGAAAAAAACATTTATTTTGTTATTGCAGTAGACAGCCTACACTGAAAAAAATCATAATTATTTATAAAAAGGAAGAAAGAATTCAAAACTGGTTTCTTACCAAAAGATTATTTTTTCTAAACTTCTCTATTAATTTTACATGGGTAACAAATATATGCAGTGTTAAATCCTTGCTACAGCTTCAAAAGGACTAACATATTTCCACCTACTACTCTAGTTTCCTTAATAAGATAATTGACCAATGAAAAGTGTTTTATTTTTATATCATATCTATTTTTCTGGTCTAGAAAACCAGGACATCCAGACTGTATGCTCACTGGGAAAAGAAAAATTGTGAATTTTGATCCTCTCCCCTGATGAAAGTGACTCCCTGGCTGCAATGCAGTGCTGCTGATATAAATGATAATATGAATCTATTACAGAGGTTAATACTGACAAATTGGGAAGAAAAGTAGAGAACAATAGGTGTTAAGAAATGGAATTTTGACAGAGATTAGCATTCTATGGTATATTCCAAGGGGGAGGGTTTGAGGCAATCAATCCAGATAAGAAAGCAGAGTTTAGGCAAAAGATTATATTTTATATCATTTTTATTTACATTAATTTGCACTAGTTTCATTAAGCACCAAGCACTTCAAAGCCTTTGAAAACTGATCTAACATTAACAGCGTTGTAGCAATAAGGTATGCAGTACAATCTGAAACATTATTCTCTCCAGATTACTAGCTTTAGAAATGAAATATGAACACATGATCTCTGCCCTCAGGGGCTTATAATTTATGTAGCTGTGGTTTGATTTTTCACATATAATTTAAGAACCACAAAGTTCCAAATATTTCATTTCAAAGGCAGAGTTTCTTCAATAATACCAAAATATTTGTGGTTACTGAGGCAGCACAATTGCAGGCCCAGTGAAATAAAGAGATACTCTTCACTTTCTTACAGTGTAAAGTCTGATCCTATAGACAGTTGTTTACATCACAGACTTTGGGAAGCAAGTCGATAAGCTTTCTTAGGGCCTTATTTTTTAACTTTTCTTCTGGCTGAGTAAAGATTGTCCTTCAGGCCTTCAACACCAAAGACACATTTCTACTTTATTGTCCCTGAAAAATGTATTACAGAGGCCTTTTTCAAGAGCTATACAACTCCTAATTGTGTTTACTGATGAAAGATACTTAAATGGCTTAATTACTTTTTTTCCTATTCATTAGCTATTTCCATCATAAAGATTCAACAAAAAGAAGAGTGGTTAATTGCTGAAGAGGCCAACCCAGGACAAATGCAATGTATTCTCATCATATCCCCTCACTCAGGGTTGCCATTTCTCTGCTTTTTAAATGTCTGTTCCTTGCTACTAACCCACAAAATTCAAACACTGCCTGTGGCATTTACTGTACCTGCATCTACTGGATTAAATGTTGTCTCAGCTACTGTACAATGTCCCTCAGGGATCAAAACTGTTACTAGTCAGAATACTTTCAGCAACAGAAACAGCATTAAACCAATGTCTTATCTAAACTAACATCACCAAGATGATATCTCTCTCTGATACTCACCTTCTCACCTTTTACTTAAGCTTCTATATTTTTTCCTTTTAGTTATAGTCCATCCAGTAGCAAAAGGGGATCTTAAGATCCAATAACTTTCTTAGAATTTCTAATCGAATATCATTATAGTTGAGCCAGAAACTACATTTACCCCTGGAATTAGCTGTGGAGGGGTGGAAGTTCGGTTTCACAAAAAATTATCAAACTTGTTATCTCTGATGTCAGGGGATTGGTCTCAATGATTCAAGAGATACTTCCTAGACCTATTTTTTTTGAGATTTCAAAATCACTATGAGGATCCAAACACACAAAAAATTTCTTCAGAGGAAAATTCCAACTTTTTTCCCACTTTGAGTCCATTGAACTGTTTTGTCCTACACAAGCCACTAGCTTGCATTTTAATTTTGACTTTTTATAATGTATCATTTAAAAAAGGGCATTTCAAAATAGAAAACTTTAAATGCTACCATTAGAAAAATGCCAAAATGGACATGGTTGTATATTTTTCCCAGTATATTTTCCCCTTAAATACTAGAAAAATTAACTTAATTTAATGAAGCAATTAGGATTCATTAGACACGTGTATCCTGATAAAATAAACTTCTTTCAAATTTCTCCAGACTGTCTTCCCCCTAGGTTTTGAAGAGAAATAGATCTGGAAATACTGCATCTGCCCGTTAGCTTTATGATATGGTACATCAAACCAAATCCAAAAAAACCCCCAGACATTGGTGAAGTTGAGACCCAACTCTATTATTACTGTAAGATAATAGATTTCAAATAATACTGACATCATCTAAAGTACCTGCTTATTTCCCTTGCCATCTGCTTTCATAGTAAGTCTCTTTATAAAAACATTTTTAAGCAAAAAGAAACATGTAACTAAACCTTTCCTGCTTGAAAACCAGTATTTCAGAATTTTTATTTTATTTACCATTCCCAAGGCAATACATAATTGCTGTAATATTTCACATCCAGCTACTTGATGTATTAATATGACTGGCATCACTAGACATAATTCATTATGGCAAGGCCTTAACAAATTGCGATTCTCTGAAAAACTTCTATTCAAAATATTCTGAACTATGTTCTTTTAGCAAGAAAGGTAGATATTATTATTTTAATAAAATAACATTATTATTTGATGAGGGGGCTGTGAGGGGATTAGATAAGTATAGGTTATTTCTGGCTAATGCTGCTTTTGTATCCCTGTAAACACATGGACATCACAAAATGTGAAGGTAGATTCCCTTTCATTTTAAAAGTTTAGTCACGGGTGTCATAATAGAAAGGAAGAAGGACGAACGTGAACACCATTTTTAGCTGGATATGCCACTGCTTACTATATTTCCAGCAAACACTAGCCAGCTATTTTGCTTACTGATAGATATTAGATTTTTACATAATTATGAGCTGGCATAAATATAAACACTGGTGAAGGCTAAACCAACTGAAAGGAAATAAGAAATGAACCAAAGTCTGGGCTCACAATGTGAGCTTAACATTACATTTCTGAAGTCCAATAAACTTCAATGATTGCCTATCTTTTATCTTACTACTTTGAGCTATAACCTGAAGCAAGAAAAAAAAAAAACCCAGGAGATAAACGATTCTAATTCCAAGGTGTACTGGAAACTTTACAAAGAAGTCTGTTCTCACAAGACTTCCCCTGGCACTGGCAGAGGTGCAGTAACAGACTTCTTAACAGAAAGCAGGATTACAGACTACTTAGGTGTCACCTGGGCAAATGTGAAGACTATATTAGATTTCTGTTGCAGTGAGGCCAAATAGGAAGCTCTGGCTAGCTCCACAGTGCAGATGTACTTCAGATCAGATCTGGTCCTTTAAAGTTGTTGAAATTGAGAAAAGGATTAGAAGCAGTGCATCCTTTCAAATTGAGGCACAGTAAGTTTTGGATAGAGATCCTGTTTTGTAACCTCATAATTTATGCATAGATGTGGTATCTGCTGTTTTCCCTTATCCTTGTCTCATCAACAAGCATGGTGCTTCTTTACAAGTTCATCAGACCCTTGCCCTAGGACACAGGTGTCAAGCAATGAAAGGTAACTGCTTTGATGCAAGTGAATAATGAGTTTAAAAGGGAAACATTTCAAATGAGGTATAGAAGAACTTGAGTTTCTGACTCGTTTTCCATGCAGTTGAACTAATCTAATCTCCTAATTAATTCTGATAGCTTCTTGACATAAGAATATTTTTCCAATATATCATGAATTTGCAGATAGACTATAATTTAGAAAATAGCTGTGTTTAAAAAACAATTGTCAAAAGTTTTAATTCCCAATTCATATTTTCTCTCCATATATTTAACACTCTGTGGATGTGTCTACATGTGCAATTAGCGTGTAGCAATAAACTCTGGTGCAGTTTGTGCCAGAGATTATTTCTCCCAGGTGCAGTGTTTGCATATGTGCCTGGGATTGGAGCATGTTGAGCCAGGATAAAGCAGCCCAGAGCTAGCGGGAGGCCTGGGGAGTCAGCCTGCCAGCTCAGGGCTGCTTCGCCTCATCTCAACATGCTTTGGAGGGGCTGGCAGAGACATGAGGGTGTTAGAGTGTGGGGCTAGCTGGCAGGCAGCCCCCACATTGTAGTGCCCTCATGCCCCAGATAGCTCTGGTCACTGTCTACATGTGTGTTTTGGTGCATGTAACTACTCTGCTGTAGGATAATACTTGTCCCAGACAGTACTATCCTACAGCAGAGTTAATTAATTTACTGTGCCCTAATACAGGCACATGGGTAGGCTGCACAGTCAGCTTCACAGTAAAGCACAAGTGTAGATGCACCCTATAATTAATTTACTCAGCTTCCAAACTTTTTTTTACTTTGTTTTCTCTATCTTTCTGCAGATTTCTACAAAACCTTTCCTTTCACTGCTTCACTTTCTGCTTCTTGACGTTCCAGTGTTCTTTCCTTCTCATTGTATCCCCTTCCCTTTGATTTCAGTTCCTTGACTCAATATGCTTCGTTGCTCAACACCCCGCTAACACTCCACAATTCATTCTTTATTCATTTGTTTATCTCTCTTCCTCATCATTTAATGTTTCCTTCTTCAGGCATTCATCCTTTCCTTACCATTTATCTTTTTTTTCCCCTGCCAGCAGAAATGTGGCTGTTTGTCACTAGAAACACTGTGGAACAGTTCCCACAGTATTTCATGAAAATAAATTCAGAGTCAGTGTTCATCCAGCAGTTTTCATCTTATTTTTCAGAATTTGGGAAAGTGGGAAGAAAAACAGCAAGAGGACGAAGGGTTCTGATCCGAATGAGAAACAAATACTAACCATTGCTAAAATACCATTCCCTGTTTTCAATGCCCCCCACCTTCCTTTTGAAAGTCTTTAGGCATTATCCCTACATGCCTCCCTATAATCACACCTGTTGACAGTTACATGCCAAAAAATGATAACATTAAGAAAGCGAGATCTGTACTTCATGAGCATCTGAGATTGCCAAAATAACAGGCTGATTTGCAGCAGGTGCTTTAATGACTCACCACAGCCATCTGACTGTGCCAAAAATGTACCTACAATGGCATCTTTTGTGGAAGCAGCCCTCCTGCAGACAATGATACCAGAAGCCAAAATGAACCACGAAGAAATCAATCTAGCAGAATTCAAGCAACACTTGTTCTAGTCCTGGAAAAAAAGTATAGAGCCATGTGAAACAGAAGGCCAAATGCTGGTTTCATTTCAGTCACTAGAAAAACTTCCACAATCTTGGTCCCTGAATTTGCCCTATTATTTTAAATACCTGCCAGACAGGAGATAAGACATGAGCACCTAATGCCATGTCTATGCTCCCTCATCCCATGCGGCCCTTAAAAAATACACTGCGGGGAGGCATCAGACAGAAACTGAACCCAGCATATCAGCTTCAGAGAAGAGTTCACTGGTGCACTACCAGATGGAAGAGTAAATGGGGTCCAGCCCAGTTCTGTCTTCCACCCCAGCATTTCCTGTCTTTATGGACACCCTATTTGAACACCCTCACAACTAAAAGGATCATCATCATCTTTTAGGTATGTTCCCAATTAGGTGGGTTCTGTTTTTTGAGTCTCAAGCTTCACCAGAAGCTGAAACCCTGCAGCTCCTGAAGAAAGAAGTTAAAGCAGGAACCCACAGACAGTGATCCCACTCTAAATGGTCTCCGCTGTGCTGACTGATTGCTAGTCTCCTTCCTCCTGGCCTACCTTGTTTTACATTCTGCCTAACCTCACTGTTATACCAGGGTGTTTATAGCATTGGTCACTCAGTTCTGTTATAAGAGCCTTCCCTTTTCCTTCATCCTGTCTCTGTCATCTCCTGTAAGCTCTCCAGGGCAATGCACAACACAAAATACCTCATTCTTCAGGTATTACCAAAATAAATATTGGGAATAGTTACTAATTAACACAATAAACATGATTCATTTTGTTACATCAGAGTAACTATTTTGATGGGCCACAGATGGGACATAGGACATGGTGTTTCAAGTGGGACTGACCATTGTGATGAAAGATAGTTCAGAAATCACTGCACCCGACACAGCATTGCATGCACCAGTTGTCAAAAGCACCCAGTAAGGCAACCTTTGTGTTTTTCATTTGGCCATGAAGTTGCTATCCAAGTAGTCTCCAAGAGTACTTCTTTCTGGCTATGTGCAGATGTTAAATTTATACTGGTATATACTAGCAATGTGTAGGGGGGTGCATGTGGGTGCACGTGCACCCTCTGAGATTGGCCATGCACCCCCTGGAAGCACCAGCCATCAAACTGGAAGTGCCAGTGGAAGTTCTGGGCTTGGGGACCCTCCCCCTCATTAATCTGGTGGCCCCCCCAGATTCGAGAGGCACCAGTCGCCCATGCTGGTATCAGTGATGATCAGAAACTGGCCTAAACCCATAACAGAACAGAAGTTCAGCACACACAGACCAATTTAAAAATGGTGGAACCCAGTCCAAAATAGACCTGGATGGATGTAGTATCAGACTTAAGTGATTTAGGTTAGACCAGGCTATCCAACTTCTGTACCAAATCTCCTCCTGACTCATTAGGCTGCATCCCAGGAGCCTTTGAGGCTCCCTTCTCTTCCTTCCTTGCACGCTAGAACTTGGCTTGTGCTTGGCTCCTCTGAGCTGTCAGCCGCAGGCAGGAAGGAGAAGAGAGCATCTGTTGCTCAGTATATTTCTATATGCAATGTCCCTAGGTGGGAGAGGGTAGGTGCTCTGCAGAAGGAAGAATCAGGCCCTCAGAGCTTCAGGAAATGACAAATGCCAAGCAACAGGCACCCAGTGTGATTGTAGGATTTGTGACTCCTGCAATCACACTGGGCACCTGATGCCACTGCCTGCCAGGCTGTAGAGCTCTGAGGGGCCTGATCCTTCCTTCTGCAGCACTCTCCTTTTCCCACTGCATAGTGCGGGGCTGTGGGAGGTCCTGCTTCCTGGAGTGCACCAGCTTACACAGGACCAGAGCTGTGCTTGGCTGAGCAGGATTGTTATGCATGTGGCTGGTGCTGTTGGGGGAGGTGGCAGGAGGGCTGCCAGGCTCCGGTGTTGCTCCAGCTCATGCAAGACTGGAACTGGGCACAGCTGAGCAGGGTTGTCATGCCTGTAGTTGATGCTGCTGGGGGAGGCAGAGGGAGGGGTGCTTGGCCAAGCCTGGCAGCCAATCAGGGGTGGTCCAGCCAGGGAGGGAGAGCACTGAGAGGTATGAGGGAGTGCCCCCAACCTCCTGACCTCAGCCAGTGCAGGCAGCCTGAGTGCCCCCACCACCAAAGGGCAAACATCTGGGCTGTTCCCTCCTGACCTAACCTCTGGTGCTTAAAGCATGAAACTTGGATCACTTCTGCCTCAGCCTTTGAACATCTGTCTGAATGTCAGTGTTTTGTCAAAATAAATTCTCTTGAGTTAGCCTGACTTTAACAATGTAGACTTAGGTATAGGTTTGGTCATGAAACATGAACTCTTACTCCACTGTAGAGGGAGGAGTTCCAAACCGCCACATTTGAAATAAAAAGCCTTGTTTTATAACTTGCAGGTCCTGAGCCCTGAATTTCATTCTGAACCAAAATTAAAGCAGTTCCATGGAATCTTTATAGCCTTTTAGTTACTGCTATTATTGTTCAGACTGTAAAACATTTATATCTCTAAAACTGATTTAAATTAGCTCTGAAAATATATGTTTTCCCTTCTATTGAGGCTTTCTCCTGCTAGCAATACAGTGTCAGGGAACATAACAATTGACGCTTTCACTTCAGCAGTATCCAGGCTACATGAGCCAAAATAATTCCAGGAATATAGAAACATTGTTCTTTCTGGTCCTTACTCCTGGGCTCTTAGACACAAGATGGTATCATAGTATTTAATTTCCCATTAAAATCAATGGAAGCGCTGCATGTGTACAAGTGCAGAATAAACTAGAAAGACGTGGTTCTGAAGTAAGAGATTCACAGGATATGAATGGGAATACATCTTTGCCCTTAGCAGTTATTGAGGTTAACCAATCATCAAAATGGATATTTGTTACAGTTTTGTAAATGAGTCCTCTTTTAGAATTAAGGATTCTAGAATGTTCACATGTAAATGACATTTTATCTGTGCCCTCATATAAGACTGGAGAAAAAAAGAATTAAGATTCCTCTGTATAAATAAAACACACATTTCCTCTCATTTGCAATATTTATGAATTGAGTTGTCAAAAAGGTTTTGCTATGCAAATATTGTTTACTCTTTGTCATTGTCACCCTTCAGCTCCTATCACCATAAGTTAAACATTTAAAATTGAGCCTTGAAGCTTCTGAACAAATGCTAAACATATTTCCATGCTAGAAAATCCAAGCCTCCTTTCTACTAATTACTGCTGTAAATGTGGATTTTTTCAAGCAGTACTTGAAAACCAGTTGAAAGTCCCTCCTGCACATCACCAATGAAAATTGTAATGTATATTATCCTTTTGCATCTTTGATCAAAAATCTGATTATACAAAGAAAACCAACAGCCCATCAAGTAAATTTAATTTAGCAACCATCTGTGTAACTGCAGATACTTTATCAACATTACAAATATGGTTACTCTTCAATAGCAAATCACAACAGAAAACTTTTGAGAAGATATTTATATTTACTTTTTCATTCTTATATAAAATGTTGAAAAATGGTTAAGATTTCTCATTCCACTGAGACTAATAGAATTTCAAGCTTCCTGAAATCAGTTTCTTTCTAATGTGCTTTTTTTCTAGCAAACTCATTTATCCAGAGCAAAGATACCATGGGTATGTAGCCCTCTGATTTCAATTGTTTCTGCTTTACAGTCACAACTGACTGCATGCTGCCTTGCAAAAATGCATTAATTTAGTCATAAACATAGTCCCCCTCCCCTGATAAAAGAAAAGAATCACAAAGATGTTGTCTTTTGCTACCCACACGTGGGGCATGTTTGTTACTTAAACTAGTTGTAAATTTGTTGAAATCCTATTGAAGCAACTGGCATAGTACAATTAGCTATGCCAGTTGCACATAAAGTGCACATGGAAAAAAAAACCCAGTCAAATCAGAATTTGCCACTCATTGGTAATATTCCATTCACTTTCCTAATAATAAGAACATAGAAATTACACAAGGGGAAAAACACTGGAGAAATAGGTCCTTTATAGAAGCCGTATCAATACTTTTCCCTGAAAAATATACAGGCAAAAAGCTTATTACAAGAAAACATCAATTTTGTATAACGGCATACAGTATGCCTTGCAAAACGTACATGTTGAATTTTCAGGAAGGCAAAAAGCTCTAGCAACATACATATATTATGGCCTCAACTGCTAAAAATAATTAAACAGATTGGGGAACATTTTCCAAAGCACAAATGGGTGTCCAACTCCCACTGAAAATCACCACGAGGTGGGCAGGTAAATATTCTTTATGCTTTTAAAAATATGACTAAATGACTTTAACCTTTTGAAAGCAACTAAAATAAAATGGACCAAAATGAATGAAATGGGTTTTATAATAAGGGATGTATTTTTGCTCCATTCTTTACCAAGCTTTGTCTACATTTTGTACATGGATTTAAAAATAATGGAATACTTTCTATTCAGTCTCTTCCAAAACTATTATTTTCTGATAGATCTTAGTCTTAGAAAATGCAATCCAAAAATATTTAGAGTTTTTTAATAGAGCTGCTCTGAGAAATATTTTACCCTGTTTTAATAAAAATGAACCCCCCCGATTTATTTTAATAAATTGCAGTGCAAAATATTTTTATTACAAAAATATGAAAACCAAGCAAAATAACAGCAGCTACAGGTAAAAAAAGGCAAGCAAGCAAGAAAGCAAAACAAAATGGCAACTGAAATCTGCAGAAGTTTGGCTTAAAACTGTCAGGAACAGATTTTTCTTGGAGGGTTTGTTTTTTTTTTGCTTTCAAATTCAACCAAATATTTTAATACTTAAGTATTCAACTTTCCCATGAATAATAATTATATAAATAATAAAACTTCGGAAGCGGATAATTAATGGAAGCATTTTCAGGAAGAACCATTTTAATCTGTCCTAATTCTGTTTTATGGATGCAAGGAGTTTGAATAGAAATCATTACTTAATCTTAATATAGTAGGAAATACCCAGAAATTTACTATAATGGTACATGAATGCAATACACACATAAAGACAGGAGATATAGTAGAAAATTACTAAAAAAGGTATATTACTGAATCTCACTTTATTCAGTTATACAATCACCTCGGATCACTAACTAAAATCTGAAGGTTATTACAAGTGTAAAAATTATAGCTTGGTGAATATAACAGAAAGTATGTAATGTATTTTAGTTTTTATATAAAGCCTTCCAATTAACTTGTATTTATAATTTATGTTTTTCTAATTATTCATGAATTTTGTGTAATGAATTTTATTCAAAAAATATTTGTAGATGCCAAAATTTGGGGAAAAATGTTTATAGGAATATTTTAACTAGCATTCCTCTGTCTTTTGAAAACCTCTTTTAATCCCCACCATCAATTCATGATATAATTGACAGCATGATATAATATTCAGTTAATTTATAAATAGAAAAAGTGATCCCTCTCTCTCTATAAAGCTTATTCAATCATCAAAATAAACAATGCCTATGACATAGGTGATCAATATGCTATAAATAAGAAGCAATAATAAAAAGTCGCTGCTTTGTGAACATAAAGTAATCTAGAATTTGTTCATATGAACTATTTGTTGAATACTTCAGATCATATTAGGAAAAATCAGATGTTCATAGAAAATTCAGAAACAGAAAAAGGGTAAGCAGATGAATTTCCCTAACTTCAGTAATGAGCCTATCACCACAAACACTCACATGTGCTGGCCATAAACCCAGAGCTGGCAGCAACAAAAGGACAAAGCCCTAATAACTTGCTCTAAATGTGCATGCAAGTCCTGCAAGATGGTAAGTACTCCTCTGAAATGCTAAATAATGCAAGTGGGAAGGCAGACACAGAAGTAGTCAAATACCTAGCCAGATTAGCCCTGTGTTACTTATATTCATAAGTAAGCAAGCATTTATCCTTGAGTTGGGCCAGCCACTAGTGGGAGCTATGAGATCACACACTTAAATCAGTATGTTTGTTATATAAGGCAGCAATTGTAGCATCTGGGTTCACGGTTCATAATAAGAATATTTAATAAAGGTATTCTACTAGGAATACATTCACTGTTTTTTGTGACAGTAATTGAAGTAGAAGTTATGGAGTAAAATTTTGTACACTGTTTCATAATTATGTGGTTACACCCAGAAACGTTTGTAAATGGGATTATTTTTTCACATAAACTGATATGGTTTTCAGTCAGCATACTCCAGTGCTTCCTGGGTTTCTCTTTTTCTAGCCTTTCTTAAATATTAAAACATTTTAGTTTTTCTGGTCAGTTTCTTTCAGGTTATAAGAAGCAATTCCAAGAAACAAATTCTGTATTGATGTCATATGGTTTTCTTTACTATCATCATAACTCAACCCAAATATATAATCTAGAAATCAAATCTCCTTATTTAATTCACTTTACCCATTTCAAGGGAAATATTACTTTGAAATTCACATTTCATTCCATGCCTTTATTACATACCATATAGATTCCAGAAATGCACATTTAACAACATTAATGGAAGTAGTAATTTGTACACATTTTTAGAATAAAAATGAAATGTTTTACTTTTCTAAATTAGAAAAATATGAGAACATTGAAGGAAAAATCAAAAGTAGAAGGAAAGGGGGGGAAAGGGTAATAGAGGACAGGAGTTCAAGGAGCACGAGGTGGTTAATAGAGTAAGTCGTAGCTGAGGTGCTCAAGTGAGGATGGAGTACATGCCCATTAGTCTGGAAAAGGCTATCTGATTTTTTTTTCTTTTTATGAGATTCTACTTCCTGTAGAAATTAGACTGGAGAGGATTTGGGATGGATCTGGAATTAGGAATTGGAAGAAAGGATTTCAAGGGGAAATCTCAGTGACAGTGCCAGGCAAAAGGAGGACCATAAACTAAAGATTTGTCAGAACTTGTAATCTTTTTCATTAAAAGAAGATCAGCGAGATTATACTGTCAGAAGAAGAAGGAGTACACGAGAGAAAAAATTTAAGGAAGGAGTTTAAAGCAGCCAAAAGATAGCTGTGGTTGTGGTGCTTGTACGATTTTATGGGACCTGACAAAGAATATCTTGCATTTGAAAGCATGTCTAACTTTATCCCAACTACATAGTTAGTCCAATAAAAGTTATCGCCTTAAGAAATCTTTGCCTTTGTTATGATTTTAAAGCTATTTTGATGTTTTTCTCCTGTATGCTAAACCCACACAGACAACAAGAAAATAGTCTAAATAAACAAATTTCTTTCAGTTTTTCCTTTCATACCAGGTTATGTTGGCATATCTGTTATTTAGTTCTAGGATTTCTCTAGTTAATGTTATCTCTAAATTGTTAAAGAGTCAAGAGAAGCTTTAGTCTCAAAATCATTACATTCAAGGGACGCGGGCACTAAAACTGCTTCTTAGCTGTAAAGAAATATACCTGTCCCAATTAAAAAATCTGTTACTTAAAAGAAACATCCAAAAATAAAGGTCTTCCAAGGTGAAGTAGTAAAGCTAGGCACTGTCTCAAGGAACTCTCATAAACATTCATATTAGGGAAATTCAACTCATTTTCCCTATAATACACTTTGAAATACACACCATTAGTAACTGAATCTGTCACAATAGTCACACCAGCATATTTATGAGAAGTGTAAGGTAGTGGTATGAGCTACAGTTTTCACAGCCCCCAGAGGAAAATGCACAATAAGAATTCAGTGGTTCAAACAAGTTTAATGGCAGCAGTCATCATAGTCTCCAGAAGGGCTGCTTCTATTAAAGTCCATAATATCAGAGTCCTTTTGAATAGAACTGGTTCTGCATATAAGCCTTGCAATTAAGTCTTTAATACAGTCTAAAATGTCTCATGCTTGATTTCACAAAACTAACCAAAGAGGACTAGTTTCCAAAATACCACTACATGCTGTCAAAAGAATTGTATGATTACTTTTATTACTGTATCTGAAAAAAATATACCAGGCAGGGGTAGGCAACATTTTAGGTTGGAGTGCTGAAAAAAATGCAATATCTACCTTGTAAAGTGCCAGAGTGCCAGCACGCCAAAAAACCAAAACTGGGGTGGGAGGTACATGGCAGGATGCATTGCATATTAATATAGCTAATAATCACGAATTTTGCTTTTTCAATGGTTATACCAGGTAGCTTTTTGAACAGTAAATACAAGCTTTTCTAAACCTGGTGACAAGAAATAAAACTTCATATACAACCTTTGTTCGTGCGTATTCTTTTTTGTTAATCATGTTGCGATGAGAAATACAAAAATATGAAAGAGGGAAGAGGGAAAAGAGGGAAGGGAGAGGGAAGAGAGAAGGAAGAGGGGAGAGGGAAGAGAGAAGAGAGAGGGAAGAGAGACGAGAGGGAGAGGAAAGGGAAGAGGAAGAGAGAGAGAGAGAGAGAGAGGGAGAGAGGAACAGGCAGAAACAGGTGTGGGGGGGTAAGCACCACAGTTAGGCTGACCTGGCCTGGCCCTTGGGATGGCGGCAGCTGGAGGAGAGGGGGTCTGGGCTGCCCCGGGCTCTGCAGACTTGGGCCACGGTGGGGGTGCCCAGCTGCACCTGATGTGGGTCATGGTCCATGCAACTCCACAGGGATGGGGAGCAGCTGCCATGACTGTGAGAGGAAGCCACCTGGCTGGGACAGGACACCAGGCTTGCGGGGGCTCCTGGCTTGGCTTCTGTGTGTGCTGGGCACAGAGCAAGTAGGGCAGAGCCTCCCAGGCCATGGCGGGAGGCCCCCAGGCTCTGGTAACAGCTGCCATAGGTGGTGCTCAGGGCTGAGCTGTCCGGGAGCCTGCAGCGCAGCTGCCCTGTGAAGTGCCGAACCCAGCCCTGGCCCCTTGAGGGGAGCTGTGGGTAGGCAAGGTCAGGGCCCAGGTAGGTTGGGTCAGCTGTGGTGGCTGTTCTTAGGAGCCCCCATGGCCAAGCCCTCGCACTGGGGATCATTCTGAATTGCTCACGCTGTGCCTCGTGTGCAGGGAGGCCAAGCCCAGAGCCAGGAGCTCCCCAAGCCCAATGTCCTGCCCTGGCCAGGCAGCATCCTGTCATGGGAAGGGTGGCTGCAGCCCATCCCTGGAGTTGTGCAGACTGGACCGGGCCCCACCTCAGGTGCCACTGGGCACCCCCACCTGTCCACCATGACCCAAGTCCGTAAGAGCCCTGGGGCATCCCGTGCTTCTCACCCAGCCCCCACCTTCCTAAGGGCCCAATTGGGCTGACCTGCCTGTGGCACCTCCCTCCACACCACCCTGCCCCTGCCCCTGGTTCCAGTGCTCAGCACCCCAGGTGGGACAGGGCATCTGTCTGCCAGGCCCACGGCTTGCCTACAGTAGTGTGGGAACAAATTTAAGGTGATCCTCCAATAATCATATTCTATACATGGAAAAATTATAATACACTTATAATTTTTCCATGTATAGAATCTAATTATTGGGAGGGTCATTTTAAATTCATAGTTGTATTGTATTCAGATAAATATGATATAAAACATGTACTGTGATGGAAACTAAAATGTTGACGCTCTCCATTTAATAAACATGGCATTAAGACTATGACAGAAACAAAATGCATGGTTGCATCTTAAAATATGTTAACACAAGTTACATATTACACTGACAACATACTAAATCTGTGGAATGTTAAGTGGTGTTATAGTTAGAACATGCTGTGAGCTGTCATACATTAAGGATTTATACCATTTCTTACCTGTGCATCTCTGACTTGACTCTAGAAGGCTGGTGAGCAGGGTTGTGACTAGTACATTTGGACTCTATCTCTTCTTTTAGTGCGATGGGGGCTGGGAGTGGTGCATCCTAGGATACTGGAGTACTGCACATAACACAAGCTAGTAGCCCAGAGTTAACCCTCACCAGAAATGGCATAATTCTGAGATGCTCAGAGAGAAATTATCACAAGTTAACAAGTTTAAATATGCAGATACTTGTGTTTTAAATGCCCTTCGAATGGTCTAAGTGGAATGGGCAACTTCATCCTTAGGGCTGTCTCCTGTCAAAATCAAACCCCGAAACATAAACTCATGTTAGCTAACCTGTGCTAACTAACAAGATTTAATACTATACTATTGTGCTAATCCTGCAGCCCCAGAACCTGGCACAAGAATCAACAGGGAGTTTCCACTTTTATATAGAAAATCATATGGCTCACAAGCCAACAGGCCAAAGGGAAGGAACAGATAGAAAATAAAGAAACATTCACACCATGGTAACATATACTCAGCACCTAATTTTTCCCCTCATACCTCCAGAGGTGTCTCCAGAGAAGCTTTTAGTCCCACAGTGCAGAAACAGCACCCTGAAGCTGCTCCCAAGCCTGAGTCCAGCTCCTTCTGTGTCCTGTCTGTGTCCTGTCTAGTCCTGTCTGGCTGAGCCAGTAGGATTTCCAGCTCCACTGTGCACCCATTTTGTGTAGGTAGGACTGACCAGGTTCCATGTACATGCTACTGTCTCTTCTCCTTACTCTAGCCTCAAGCTTTCTCTGCCTTTTTCCCCTGCCCCCCAGTCCATAGGGGTTTCTGGGAAGTGTAGTCCAAATTAACAGTCATCGCAACTCTGCAGATTGCCCCCTGGTTCCTCTTGCTGTTATACATATGTTCACATCACACTATTTTTCTTATTCTAGACATGCCCTAAGAATACAGGTAGTGAAGTAAAAGAATAATAATTATTTGCACTTGAAATACGTTTTTTATATATAAGGACTACAAAATGTTTTACAAACACTAATTAAGCCTCAGTACCATTGGCAAAGCATACTAGATGTAAGTACTCTTTTGAAATGCTGAATAATGTAAGTGGGAAGGCAGACATAGGAATACTCAAGTACATAACCAAATTAGCACTGTGTTACCTATGAGCAAACAGGAAGCAAGCATTTCTCCTTGAGTTGGGCCAGGCACTAGTGGGAGCTACACGACAGCTGCTCAAATCATCTATGCAGGGTTTTGAGGGGTACTATGGAGTCCCATTGTGTTTCTTCTCTTGCTCTACATACATATGAAACTACCAAACAGGTTAGTGAGATAGTGGGCATGTCTACATGTGCTTTTACACATGCCCAACCTTAAAACACATTAGCCTAATGCGCATTAAGCCAATTTAGACACATGTCTACACATGCATGCGCTAAGGGGCATTAATGAGGGTGTGCAGACCGACTCGGGACTAAAGTTAGTCTCAATTCAATGGACACACACTGTGTTAATGCACATTAGCATGTCTACATGTTCGCTAATTCAACTTAGCTATTTGTGTATAAATTAGATACCTGCTTTATGCACGTATCAAATTTAGGCTCATATAGCATAAAATCACCATTTTTAAGGCACATTAAGTGCAAGCATGTGTAAACGCATGCCTTTAATGCACTTTAAATTGGACTAATGCACGTTAAATGCATATTTGTAGACATGCCCACTCTTTAACATCATTCCACAAGCAGCTGTATTTCACTATTTCATCTGAACATTTACACCTTGCCTCCCTGTCCCAGAAGACTCGATAAACTATCTTGCAATAGGTTTATGTACAAGGTGCTTCTTCCCAACCACCTAGGCTAATCTTACTACACTAATGGAACAAATGCAAGTCCTTGTTACTCTCAGCTGTCAGATTTCTTTAAAGGTAGGTTTTTTATCTATTCCCTGTGATCTCCACTGACAGAAGGGAACTACAAAGGCACTTTTTCTGAACTTGTCTTTGAAGGACACAGATAGTTGCCTTATCTGCTGACTCTATATCTTTATATTTCTGTAGTTTGATACAGAAATAGCCTGTTCCCTAATTATTGCCATGATTGCTTTCTCTGCTATTGTCATCTGAATCCACCAATTACTTCTCAGTGGGTTAAACATGCCTCTTTCTGTCCCCCTATCTAAAAAGCCATTTTTCCTTCATCTGCTCTGAAAACAAGAAGAACATAATTGGACTGGACCTGAACTGAGTTAACAGTTAAATAGAATATTGAGTTTTTTGATTGACAATGTTAATCCACAATTTAGAGTGCATATGATTGCCAAATTTGATGTCAGGAAGCAGTATTTCCAGGCTCAGATTCATAAGGAATCTTCAGTCTTTATACATAAAAGCCCCAGTGACTTCAGTGGAAGCATACACTTTTCCAGTATATCATGACTGGACCTAAATCAGGGGTCACCAAGAAATGGACTGTGGACTAGATCTGACCCACTGACCCAGTGGACTCAGCCTGCACAGCTTGGGTCTTTGCCTATGCTTGAGTGTACCCACTCTGGTGCTCAACCTACACCAGAACTATGCTGTGAGGAGCTGCCCTGAGGCTGGACGATTTCTAGATGCCACAGAGCTGAAAGCCACTACCTTGTTTCTTCCACCCAAACTTAGCCTCCCTTTAGCTGGGGCAAGGGCACAGCTTCCAGCTAGTGGGAAACTGTGCCAGGGACTGGTATCTGGGAGCTGAGTTTATGCTGCCATTGCTTTCCCCTCTCTTCTTCCTCCTACCCTGCTTCCCAGCTATGGTACAGAAGTGGTAGCAGCATGGGTGCAGCTCCTAGCTCTAGACCTGGCTCAGGTGCAGGGAAAGCTTCCCCAACTACTGAAACACTGTGGAAGCCCCTGGCCTGTGGCTTGGAAGGGTTACTGACTGCTGGTCTAAATTATGAAATTATGAATTACTGATCTTTGTCTCTTCATCTTGTTAATGGTGCTGTAGAACAATATGCACGATGCCGCATTCTCTCAGTTGCTTTCTATATATAGGATGAGGTTCTGGCTCTCAGAGCCCTTAGTCATTTTAGAATTTAGTATTTTAATTAACTTAAAATTTTACTTAACTTCATGGACTGCTTAACACAGTAAAGATTTCCTGGAAACTTTTTTTTATATATAAGCTGTATATAATTATTCCCATTATCCAATTATAAAGGTCTTCCTTATCTCATCAGATATAATTACCTCATGTTTGTATCCATTGGTTTTTTTTACTTACCTTAATTTTTCGTTATTAGAAAACTGATTTTATCAAGCGCATTCAGCTACAAATTCTCTTGCAGATTAAATGCATTATCAATAACTGGGTTAACATTTTAGATTTATGAAGAAGTGAATTTCTCTCCTCAGACTTCTGGTGTGAACAAAAATGACTCATTTGAGTATGTTCTCTCTCACCATTATTATTTATTCAGTAGACCAGTCATTACAAGACGTTCACTTGTTATTATTTAATAAGCCAAAGAGTACACCTTTGTACATAATGCAAAACCTCAGAGTTTACTCTGTTCTTGATGTGCATACAGTACAACTTAAATTGTGGTACAGCCAAACCTGTATCTTGAGGAAAATACATCCTTTAATATGCTACATTTGCAAACACCCACAAATAAATGTGTACTAAATTAGGTGTTTGCCAATGCTCATTGTGCAGAACTAATAATAAGCTTAAATAATAAGCTTAGTAGTACCACAAACTTCTTGTCAATTGTTTATATGGTATCAATATATCTTTCAGCATTCTTATCTATAAGAAAAGATTGAAAATTAAATAATATATCTTGAAGGAATGCAGTTAATGTTAGTAGGCTCAATATTTTTTGCTCTTTTATTTCATGGAAAATTGCTGAATTGACATTCTTTGGTGGTAAAGTCTTGTTATTTATCAGAAGAAAATTGCAGTATGAACAGAAGCAGCATAAACTATTCCACAAATGTTTTTCAAACCCTGCCTAGAGAGACCACCTTGAGTATACAAAGGAAGTTCATTTACAAATAATTTGCAACTGAATAATAGAGGATCTTGTAGTTTTGTGGTGATGTTGTAGCCATGATGGTCCATGAAATATGCAAGAGGCATATTTTTGTGGGAGATCTCTTTTATTGGACCAACTGCATGGTTAGGATAGATTCAGATAAGATTTTCAATGCAATGCATTCTTAATCAGAGATAATCCTGTAAATGTTTAGTTCTGGTCTACCCACAACATTAGTACTGCTTGTATTGTAGTGGTGTAGTTAAAATGGTACATATCCTGTTATGTGTATGTTGTTATGTACCATGCATACATTATCAAATAATTAGGCTAGAAAGAGAGAAGAAAGTGAGATATCAACTCTCTATCCCAAGTGTCAGGATATTTATGTGGGGTGCGTTAGGCTCAGGTTCAAATCCCAAGACAGAGGAACAACAGCAAAGGGAAAGCCTGATAAAAGACTGTCCCAGAATATTCAACTGTCTGGCCAGTTAGGGACTCAAGGCATTCTTATGGGAAACACTTTCCAAAAAATAAGAAGAAAAAAATCTGAAAAAAGACTTCCCAAGTGAGGGCTCTAGCTATTGGTTATAACAGGGTAGGTCTGCTTACTCTTTCCAAAGAAATGCCTGTCTTGTCTTAGGCAAATAACTCAGGGAGAACTTTCTGGCTGAGAATCCTGTGCAGAAACGGTCCCTAACTACCACTTTTCACTTCTCTCCTCAGCATATCCCATTGACCAGCTTACATAGCTAAGTGTTTTAGCTTTTGTGGATCCTAGTTTCTCTTTGTGAATCCTAGTCTATATTGCCATTTGCAATGCAATATAAAGATATGCAACTAAATTAAAATGCACTGGCTTAGGTACCAGAAGCAGGTCTGCAGTAGTACAGAACCCACCAAAGGCTAAATTTACCTTGTTTCTTAGGGCCATGGAAGGAGTGAGAGCAAATGTGAACATGACTATCTTAGTAGACGAAGTAAGCCTAAACTGGTTTGTTGAGTGATCCAGTGAAAGTATATAGAGGAACAGAGAACTGAAACTAGTTTTATAGGGTGCATGTACACAAGATGTTTACTGCACAGGTGAAGCACACTTGTGCCCCAGCCAGCCCCTTCACAGTACATTGAGCCAAGTCGGAGCAGCCCTGGGTTGGCAAGCTGTGCCTCCCTGGACCTTCTGCCAGCCAAGGCTGCTGTGACCCAGTTCAATGTCCTGAAGTCCAGGTGAACATGCAAATGCATGCCCAGGAGCTTCCCAGGAGCAATAAACTCCAGAGCAATTAGGGGCAGTTTATTGCTGCCCCCTAATGAAACATGTAGACACATCCACTGAGTGTCTAACTACTACAACATCCTGTTTCCTTGCTAATAGTTAAATTATGTGTGTTAACTTTTATTTACAAGGTCCATTTTATTATGGAATACTTTAAAATAATAATTAATTTAATAAATAATACTTCAGTAGTCTGTTTAAGAAGATCTGGCCTCATAAGTAATTGTGTACTAACACGGGTGACCAGTGCAGGAGCAGAGCATTGGCAAAGGAAAAGAACATGATTTGAAGCAATCCAGATACTATTATCACTCGTACTTAAAAAAAAACAAACATTGATTGTAATTTAGGCCAAATTCTCCCCTTATTATTACCTGTGTATTCATGTTCAGTTCCCATTACTGGGTCTTATGTGCATGTGAGTGAGTGAAGAATGTGTCCCTTTAATGAAAAAAAAAAACCAAACCCCTCAAAAAACAGGTAATATGTATGCTACCTTCCACTTCCAGATGGCAGATTCGAATCTGGCTTGGATCATTAATGAAGAGGGTCCCAATTCATTAAGCTGCTTAAGCACATGATTAAGTTCCATGAAAGCCAAATTGGACTGATGCTTGTGCTTAAAGTTAAGCACATGCCTTTGCACTTTTCTAAATGAGACCAAAATCTTTACCATCTGAGATAATGGACTCATAGATCATCTGAGTCCATGTCACTATAAAAATTAAAAATTTCTGCCCATATTAGAGGTCTGTGTAGGAAGTGCAATAATTTTATTGGCAGGGAGAACTATTTTCTTAATCATACCAATGGCTTTCAAGGACATGGCTGAGAGATAGTAGTAGAGCAGCTTACTGAAATTTGTACTGCTTCAAAGCAATATTCTTAATATTCTATCATTCTTTGTTGACAATCTCTATGGAATAAAAAAAATATAAACAAAATTGTGAACATGTCATTTTGATGTCATAGGTATTAAAACGGTGTGTTTGGTGAAGGTCAGTGATATATTAACACTGAAAATGATATTTAAGTGAAACTGTTAAGCAGCTAATGTATAAAATGGAATTCCAACAATATTAAAGGAAAAAAATGTTTCAATATTTCAAGAAGCATGAGTGCTAGTGAAAACAGCACCATATACTTGATCTTACCTTGGTTCACTAAAGATTTTGTTTACCAGTCAATTAACATTCGTGGATTTCTTTTAAACACATAGGAGTGATTGTAAACAAACAAACAAACAAAAAACAAGGAAGGAAGAAAGAGGACAACTACCATTATTTTGTTGAGAATTAGTAACAAGTAGGTAAAGCAGAACCACTAGAAATGTTGACTATCAAACAACATACGTAGGAGTGAAGGAAAAAAATGAGAGAACAATATGCATGGCTGTCCTGAGGAAGACATGGATACCTGAACAACTGCACATTATCCCAGGATAAAAATGGTTCCTCCTGGAAAAAAATGTGACTTTTGTTCATAGCCACTGATCCTCAGCTGCAATTTTTGGCCTCCTGTGCTTGTTGCAGCTGTTGAAGTTGTTCTGCTACAGCAAAGAGGGACCAGTATTATAGAAAATAGCTCAGGATCTCATGTTGAAGCTGTTCCATTTTGCATGGTTCAATTAAATATTCACTGAGCCAGAGAGCACAAATGAGTATGACTCTATAGCTCATTGGTCAGAGCACTCACCTAAGAAGTAGGACACCTGGGGCCTAATCACTGGTTACATGAATTTAAGTATTTTATAGTATAACAGCTTCTACAGAAGAGACTGAAAGCAGTGGTGTAACTTGGGGGTGAGGGCTACAGGGGCTGACTTGGGGAGGGGGTAGAAAAAACAAAAGCAGCTGCTGCCAGCAACCACATGTTCACATTTGCAAAATCACAGTGCCAATTCGAAACCACTACTTCCACTGTGCCCCAGGTGCTCAGCCATGTCTCTATACTGATGACTGAAGAAGTTCCATTTTAGAAACCCACATTGCTAGGTAGTTAAGTTTTTCAACTGGAAGTTGGAAAACTAAAATTCAAACCCACTTTATTCAGCAGGGAGTACTGACTCAATCATTATTTGACTTAACCTTGTGAAGTAAAGTACAGCAGCATCCATAGAAGAGATTGAAAACATGTCACCTCAAGATATCCTACAGTATGTTGGTTCCAGAATCTCCTGGGACATGGAACTTAGCTTTAAATCCCTTCAAGTAGTAAGGGGGGGGAGGGGGCAGAGGGGAAAGGAGGACTGAAACTGGATCTCCTTTATTCAATATGAATGGCTAATCAAAATACCAAAAGGGTCTATTCTAGTTCCATAATTCTGTGACTTGAGCCCTGAAAATTTCTAAAGCCATCAGTGATTTTGATTCAGATTTACAAATAGTTTCAGAGTAACTGTAACTACAGTTTTCTTTTTTGGTGAATAAGCTATTTGCTGAAAAGAATTTTCCAAGTTGTTGAACTTCAAATTGAAATTGCTACAGCTTAACTGAAGGTTCTTCTAACAGTCTCATGGCTATCTCTGACATCCAAGCTAATACAACCTTGTAGACTGCCTATGGCCTCTTATGCCTAGGCCATCTTTATAAGTAGGTCAAAAATACCTGCTAGAGAGTTCATCCAGCACACAATGGAGTCAGTAGAAACTGAAGGATTAAAACAATATGCTCAACACTTTTCAGGGCTGGATTGTTCAACTGGTTGTTCTGCTTGGATAGAGAAAATTAGATGATGTTAAAAATCCGAGATCTAATATATCTCTACTAGCGACCTTTGCTGCCTTGTGATATCAAGAACTGCTTTATCTCCAAACTGCCTCACTGGTGAGGAAATATTCCCCTTAATACAAAATCCACCTTGATATAGCAGTGGTATCATCCAGGTTCAAACAAAAGAATAGGAAACTACAACTATAAATAGAATGTGGTATAAAAAAAAGCCTCAGCCTCCTGATAACGTAAACTTGCAAGCACTACGATTAAGCTGATATTAAAAGAAAATGTAACGCCTGTAGAAACTAAAATGCCTAGTGGTTCAAGATTCAGATATAGACACTATTAAACATAACATGAATTTTCATAAGTACGTTAATGAAAAACAGAAAGTATATAGCTGGGTAGATAAACATGCTTAAAAGTAGTTATAACTCAATATCAAACTGGCAAAAGGTATCAAGGGTCTATTCTGAATTCAGCACTGTTCAGTATCTTTATTAATGACTTGGAGGATGGGGTTGAAAATACACTTAATAAATCCATGGGACACAAGCTGGATGGGATACCAGACACTTTAGGGAACAAGATCGGGACTAAAATATCCTAAATTGAAAAAAGAAAATCTGAAATAAATTGGATGTAATTTAACAAAGATGAGTGCAAAGTACTGCATTTAGGAAGTACATTTTATATAACACATGAATACAAAATAAGGAACAACTGGCTAGAGTGAAATACAACCAAAACAACCTTGGTGTCTCAGTGGATAGCAAGCTGAATTTGAGTCAATATTGTAATATTGGTGCAAAAAAGCCAACAGCATAGTGAGATGTCTTAACAGGAGTGTTGTAAGCAAGTCATAGGAAATGATTATTCCCCTTAACTCAGATCTTTTGAGGCCTCAGCTGGAGCACTGTGTCCAGTATCGCTTATCAAGAAAAAATGTAAAGAGTGTAAATTAGAATACCAAATATGATTAGAGGCCTAGAAAGCATGATATATAAGGAAAGTCTGAAAAAACGTGGTTTAAAAAAGAAAAGAACTAGTGGGGATTTGGTAACAGTCTACAAATACAAAAAAGGTCTCTATAAGAGCATGGTGCTAATAACACCAAGGTTATAGGTTCAATCCTTGGTTGGACTAGGTGATCTTTTGAGGTCCCTTCCAGCCTTACTTGTCTATGATAAAGAGTATGGCCAATCATGTAACTGAGGAGGAAAACAAAGACAGGAGCCCTAGACGCTAACTTTATGAAAAGGTGCAAAAATAGCCACCACCATAGCGGTACCTGGTTGCACTGCCACATTCTGCATGGTGGCAGCCAGCACATTCATTGAGGCTACCCAGGGTGTAGAGCTACGTTTCTATGCCTTTGAAGATGGCAGTCAATTTTTCTCTGTGTCCCCAGGGATAGGACAAAATATTAAGGTCTTAATTTGAAAGATGGGAAATGTACCTTAGATATAAAGAAGAACTTTCTAACTAAGGGTTTAGGTAAATATTAGAAATTATTACTTAGGGAGGTTGTGGACTCTCCATCACTGGAAGTTATTAAGCTCAGGTTGGACAAACATTTGCTTAGGATAGTTTAAACAGGAGTGACCTTCCTTGAACAGGGAGCTTGACTAGATGACCTCTTGAGGTTCCTTCTGCTTCTGTTCAGTCCCATCACAGGACACAGATAAGTCTTCAGGGCAACTGGTTAGGCTAGTGAAATTGCAAAGTTAGGTAGAGGTCAACCTAAACAGTTTATTCAAGAATCGGAGAAGGTCCTCATGAATCATATGCAAATTGGGGACCTACCAGAAAATATTAGTGACAATCTGATAAATATGTTTTTGGCCTCTATAAAATATTATACAAATACATGCAAATACGGATGCCTCCAACATTATTTTTTGTTAATGCCGCACAAATGTTAATGCCTGCTCAATGTGCTTATTATTTCCCACACAGGACTGAACCATGCATGTAACAGAACCTGTTAGACTTGTCACTTGATATTCCAGCCACATTGGTGACATGGCTTCTCAAACTTGGCATTTCATCCAGTTGACCCTAAAGAAGTAACTCTTACTATTCTGCACTAAAAGCCAACATTTTCTACTTGAGACACAATTCCAACAAAATTAATGTCAGATGAGAAAAGTATTAATTCACTTTCCAAGTAAATTGGTTATCTAGTCTTTGACAGCTTGTATTGTTCCAGTGTGCAATGCTGCAGGCATCAGAAATCTTAAAAGAAAAGAAAAAGAGGAGGGGAACTTTCTAAGTATTATAATGTGCAGAGACACACTACACGTAGAGAAGGGGAACTTAAAAGAACTCGCGGATGAAATTTTGGCATCGGTCCTAGAAAAAGTGAATTTTATCCACATTTAAAATTTTAATAGAAGAAAACCAAGACTACTCAGTTCAGATGAAGTTTTAAGCACATTTATTTAGCTCCACTGAAACAGAATTCTTGATAGAGTTTGTGTGATTTTTGGCAAATAAATTCAGATTTTCCCTCTGTAAATACTGCCATAAAAATGAATTTACAAATTTAAAAAATAATAGACATATCTTGGCCATCTCATAATTAGCACTAATTTTCCATATTTATACAATTAGCACTCTACCCAAAGTGTCTCAATCTTATCTTTCCCAATACTCAACATGCACATTTTTGTACACTTTTCCTAAATATGGTAACTTTTCCAATTCATGGGACAAATGCATTTCCTAGAATTATTTCAAGAAATAAAAGACCACAGTGGTGGAAAATAAAAGAGCAGATTATTATATGCCTCAAATGTGTAACACACACTGCAAAAGTATATATCCTGATTAGAAAAGGAATAGTAATACAACTGTGTTCATTATTGATTTACCATTCTGTGTTTCTCTCAAAGATTTCTTATTCAGCAAGATATTCAAAAGAGTAAAACATCAGGTAGCTAATTTAAAAATACCCTAATTTAACTTCAGTAATAAAATACCCCATGGAGGCTAACTGCATAAAACTGCATGAAAACTAAAATTATACTGCTACGCCTTAATAACAAAGTTAAGATAGAAGATAGATTGACTGAGAGAGAGAAAAAAGATCTGCATTTTGTATCTTTCTTTGCTTTCTTCACTCTCTATTAACTCATTGGGAGACAAAGGAAAAAAGAGACCTCAGCAGGCTGAGAGGTGATCCAGACTAGAATGTGGAACTTGAAGAGAAAAAAATTATACATCTATTGGTATTAATGCTTTTTGTAGATTCAGATTTAATAACAAGTCAATTCACTAGCAATATGTAGAGGGAAAATAAAATCAGGCCAAAATAAAACCACAGGATCCTTAATTAAAATTCTACTGAAAAGTAGTGTATAAATATGATTTAGCCATAGTGTCTTGATCAAATTCTGACATAGTAACGGCTGCTTATCTAAATTTATCCTGTAAGTTTAGTTGAATAATGCAATTTCTGTTTCTCCCACATAATTATTATGTTGCTAGGGGGAAAAGAAGGCTGATGTTTTCCCTTTACAGTTGACTAATTAATCAGTTTTCTCAACATTCCTGTAAAGTTGCTATCCATGTTTTTCAGATGGTAGAAGTAGTAGGTTAAGTGACTTGCTTAAAGCCATGAATAGGGATCTACTTAAGTTGAGGTTCCACAATTTCATGGAAACAGTGGGGAAAAAAAGATCTCTGCAATCACTGTGAAAAATGGCATTGACTGCAAGTTCTCAGGAAATCAACCAAAACAACCAAACTTAATAAAAATAAAGCTAGCTCCCCAGTGGGAGCCAGCAGTCCTCACTGCCACTGCAGCCTGGTCTCGTAGTCTGCTTAGGAGGGGAATGAACTGGCTGGTGGTGCAGCACAGTGGACAGCAGCCAAGATGGTGGCCACCCCTTGTTCCTCCCTATCAGTCAGTACTGAGGGGCAGGGCCACATGCCATAAAAATTGGCTCTGCATGCTGTGAGCAGGCCAAGAACAGTGCTTTCTCTTACTACAAATTAGGTAGGTCCCTAGCCATGGATCAGGTTAGCACCAATAAAGGATTAATACATTCTGATGGGTAAGATTTCAAGCTTCTAGATGGTATAAAAGTAGCGATTTCCAACTCTCACTCCTTTCATTACGTGTATTGCTTAAATCATGACACACATGAACTGTGGAAAAAAGTGAAATTATAATCTGAATGATGTATAATCAAGCTCTGATAATTTAACAAGCTGTCAGGATGAGACAGTAATCTTTATATTTATTCATATCCAGGAATCTCTACTTCCTAACAGCATATTTGTTTCTAGGATTCTTTGAAGTTTTGAGCCATATACTAGTTATTAGTCTCCCAGCTTCTTGCCAGCTGCCCATGACTGAATATTGCAAGTTACAAGCTTTGATCTAGGTGATTTTTTAATCCTTTCACTCATAGCAGAAGATCATATACAAGTACCAATGGGATAACTGAAAAATTCTTACACATGACACTACAAAGTCAAATAAATCTTGGAGGTTGTCAGTTAGCACATGCTGCAGTGAGATATTACATTCCAGTGAAACTCATGGGCCACATCCAGATGAGCACGCATGTGCCTCTTGCCCCGTTTCATACCCCTTTGAGGCAGGACAACAGGCATGTGTGGGAAAGAAAAAATGTTCTACACGCTGCATACTTGCAGCACGGGGAGAAAATTATACCCCTGGATATGCAGGGGTCTAAAAAAATTGAAGTTTAAAAAAGCGGAACAGGCAACCAGAGGCTGGGTGCTCCACAGAGATGCTCTGACTGCCTGGAGAAGGCGGAAGGGGACCATGGTGGGGACCTCCAATGGCCCCACCCACTCCCTCAGCCCCTCCTCCCCCTGCCCTGGCCGGCCCCTCCCC
>NW_005841864.1:4343433-4353572 GCF_000455745.1 Alligator sinensis
GCTGGCTCCTTTGCCCAGCTGGCTGTGGCTGACCTCCTGGGCAGTTGGGGCCAGGAGGACAGGCTTTGACAGATCAAAGCAGGCCACCACACCCAGAACATCTTCTGGGTGATAGCTGCCCAGATGGCTGGGCAGGGGGCACACGTGGCAGTAGTGCTGCACTAAGGCCAACCCTGCAACCATAGTCCACTGGCAGCTGGCCTATAGGGGCAGATGTCTCTACTGGCTGTGCAGTTCCCATCTGGGTCTGGCAAATGCACAGCAGGTCACAGGTAGACAGTAGCCCCCACTTCCAGACTGCTGCAGTGGGTAGAGGGTGCAGGGAACTCTCAGGGCTGCTTCAGCAATCCAGCTGGCACAAGGGGTAGTGTCCCCAGGTACCAATTGGCTGGGCCGCAGAAGCTCCTGAGAGGGAGGAGCCCTGAACTACTTGCCAGGGTGGCTTTTTATACTGCTGGGGCCAGGACAGGGAAGCTTTTTATACTGCTGGGGACAGCACAGGTGCTGGCCCCAGGCTCTAGCTCCCTCTGGCTGCAGATCCGGGAGGAGCCAGGCAGGGTTATTTTGCCCCAAGTGGCACAATTTTCTCTACACCAAAGTGCATGTCTGAGCATGTGCGCTGAAGCAAAAATCCCCGGCTTAAATTTGCACCAATTCTATTTGAGCTGCTGCAAGTACATGTCCTTGCATGTATAGACGCACACATGGAGTATAGCAATGGTCGCTATACTATTTCAGATTTGGCAATATAAAAAGTGTACCTCATACTATGGTACAGGACCAAAAACTCCAATATTCTAAGTTCCATTAGTAAAATAAAGAATTGTTAAAAGGAACATGGAAGCAAATCTCAGGAATACCATTTTTTCTCATTAGGTTGATTATTGACATGATCCTGCAAGTTAAAGTGTAAAGCCATAACTAAACCTGAAATAATTTAGGTTACAAAGATTCCCATAGAAAATCAGAACAACACAGGGTACCGACAGACATGGAAAAAAGCCCCCCAAAACCCCAGCGCTTTACTGGAGAAGGAATCACGTCAGTTTGTCTTGGCTCCCCAGTGCCTGTATAGCTTGCACCGCTCAGTGGGGCTTCTTGTCACTTTTATCTAATAGCCGATTCAATCAGAGCTTTTTGGTGCTTTTATCTAATAGCTGATTCAATTAGCTATTAGATAAATATGCCAAAAAACCCCGCTGAAGCATGTGTGCTATACAGATGCTGGGTGAGCCAGGTCAAACTGACATGATTCCTCTTCTGGACATGCACTGTGCTCAGCACAAGGGTGTGCCGAGCAGAAAGTAAAGCACTGTTTTGTTTTTTCTTCTATGTCTATAAGTACCCCTAGTTATCAGCTCAAGTAAAAAATGTCATTTTAAAACAAGCCTTAGTTCAAGCTAATAAAGAACGCTTTTCAGCATAGTGCAGGCCTTCATTAGGCTTCTAGGATAAAAAGTCTTTCAAGGTTGGGACATACCTCTGGTATATTTGATCTCCAGAATGACTGTAGCTTCTGAGACTTGAATAGACTTCAGAGCTCCAACACAGCTCCTCTCCTAACACATTCCCAGTATTGTCAATTCTTAGTTTCATAAAGAGTTTGTACAATTTTTGTTGCTTTTCTTAAAATTACCACTCTTGGATACATCTGAATAGGAGAGAATCTTGACTATCATTAAAAAAAATGATAATCCCTCTGGCTGCAGAATGAACCTTTCCTGATCTCCTGAAGGTCAGAACCCAGAAGGCAAAAGGACTTCATATGTTTGATTAAAAATAAAGTGAAACAAAATAAAACCTCTCACAATATCTAAGCCAAGAATCTCATGATTTTTCAATGCCTCTAACGTAATCCTAGATTTTGACCAGTGAGGTTCTTCTGTATAACTTAAAAAGGAACTTCCTAGCTAATGCAAATGCTGATACTTTCTTCTGATCCAGAATAACTCCAGTGACATGCCCCCTCTTATTTAATGTCAGCTCAGAAATAATGGAGAAATCAAGTTTGCATTTCCCCTGGAACTGAAATTTAATGCCAACTACTCAGTTATCTTACACCAAACAACCCTGCTGATTTCCCTAGTCCCTGAGACAGACTATTCTGTCACACTTGTAAAACAGTTGTTGCACAGACATTGTAGAATGAAACTGAGAAGCGGCATTAAAATATTATTGAACAGGTAAAGAAAAAAACGTACATATTCCCAAATTATTCTCTTTGCAAGAAAGCTCATGTGGGTTTGGGTTAATAAATGTTCATGAGGGTTCTATAGTCTGTCATATAGAGATAACAAATTACATCAACTGTTTACCATGCTGTAAACGATCTTATTTAGATACAAGCCTTATCTCACACACACACACACACACACACACACACACACACACACACATATATGTATATATCGTATATATAAGCCTGTACAATTAAACACCAAGGAAAAAAAATCACGGTTTGGCATGGAACTAAGATGAGTTATATAAAATTTTAATCCAGAGCACAAGCAGCTGAAACAAAACAAAAGCTTGTATGAATGTCTAAAAAAAGTTTTGATGCAATTCAGCAACTGCCAAGGTCGTGAAACAAGATGGAGGTCTGTTCGGGTTCAAAGCTAACCATCATATATTAAAGACATGGAAGATATTTCCTTCTTTTCCACAAGTCTAAGCAAGGGAATCTTGAGAAGCAAAAAGCAGAGAAAAGCTGAATTTATTCCTAAAATGTCAGGAACATTTTTTCATAAAACAGAATTCCCCCCCACCCCCCACAAAAAACTATTAGGAAGCAAATGGCAGTGTATATTTATTAGGGCTGTGTGAAATGGCTGTGTTTTGATTCAGTTTCAGATTCAGCTGTTTCAGAGCACAGTGATTCATTTTGGTGTTTTGGATCACTGTTCTGTCTTGTTTCAGCCAAATCTGCTTCAAACAGGCTGCAAGGGAAGCTTCATACAGACCTACCCAGCCGGTGGGGCTGCAGGGCTGCAGGGCCCCAGCGGGGAGCAGGATTGGGCCGTGGGTGGCTCATCCAAGGGCGGGCTGCTGCCCTCTGTGAAGGTAAAAAGACCCCCACGTAGATCTCTGATCCCTGTCATGCTGGGTCACGGGGCAGGGAAGCAGTGCAGAGCAGCAAGCAAACCTGCTGGTCCCTGCCACGCAACTCAGCTCTGAAGGGAGCAGAGATCCATATCGGGGGTCTCCTCACTGCCACTGCCAACCCTGCACTGCTGTGGCGATGTGGGGCAGCACGGGATGGGCAGTGATGGCAGGGAGACCTCGCATTGGATTTCTGCTCCCTGCAGAGCTAGGTTGTGTGGCAGGCATCAGCACTGCCCTTCCACATGACCTGTCTCCTCAGGAAGTATAGATTCATGCCAGGATCTCCTTGCTGCTGCTGCCTGCCCTGTGCAGCACAGGGCAGACAACAGCCATGAGGAGACCCCCGGCACGGATCTCAGCTCCCCCTGGATTTGAGTCGCTCGGCAGGGCAGCAGCGTACAGCTGTTTGCCTGCAAGCCCAGCTCTGAAACTCCGAATTTTTCTGAAACATTTTGAATGCCTTGTTTAATTTCAGAGATGCTTCTGATTCTTTCATTTCGATTCAGATTTGGTGTCTCAGATGCCAAAAGGGCCTGAAACACCTCTGAAATGAAACGGCTGCTGAAATTTTACACAGCCCTAATATTTATAGTACAAGGCTTGCAGTTATAGATTTAATATAATATTAGCCCCCAATATAAAAAAATGTAGGAAGGTCTCTGGTCATTCAAGTATCAATGAGAAAGACATTCCTTACATATTATCAGATATTTTTAATCCTTATATGTTAAATATTTTTCCCTAGAATTCTAATGCAAATACTTGCCCAAATAGAAAGACTGTCCTGAAAAAAATGTTATATATTACAATGTGGCTTGCTAGAAATGTAGTTGGTTACTTTAAAAGCAGACAAGAAATTCAAGAGTACTTTACACTATGGTCAATATTTTGGACTGATTTTAGATTCTCATAATTGGCATGAGAGACCGAAAAAATAAAAAAAAATGATTGTAAACTACTCCTACTGGAAGAACTTAAGTTAAGGCCTTTTATGGTTTTCAACCTCTTTTTTTCTTCAGAATGAGGTATTTTCAGCCTCAAAAAGAAGCCAGATAGGATATAAATTTTACTTGAGGTCTACTTAAACAAACCTATCACAAATGCTTTGGTTACCTCCTGAGCTTTATTATGAGTCTGAGCAACTTTTAACTTTCATCAGTCATAGTAGACAGCAATTTTTAGTATTTTCTCCTTTGATCCCCTACAGATCTCAATGATGATCTTTTCCTTTACCGGGAGACAAATCAAATATCTGACCACTGATGCTAAAAATGGCCCCAGAATTTAAACTGTTCTGGAATGCATTAGAAATTCATCTGTATTGCAGGTGATTTAACTCAGGCAAGATAAGTCTGGTATCATTAAATGTGGATTGATTTATATTAATTTAAATAAACTATGACAGGTTTGAAGAGGAAATTGAATCCTGGAGAAAAATTAGACACACTATTTCTTGTTTTTTGTTTCCAACATTTCTTAAGTCTACATGTTTTAAAACATGAGTATTTGCTCTTCATTTCAAAATAAAGGAATAGACTGAGATAATTTTCTTCATGTATGTCTCTTCTACTTGGAAAAGTAAATGTGTGGGTCACAGCATTAGGACTCCTATATGACATTTACAGGCCAAGAAAAATCTCCCTTATCAACCTCTACTTTCAACATTGATTTGAGAAGGCAAATTGGCATATGAACTTCAAAAGCATGTCTAAGACCATGTTTAGGAAGAAACCTAGTTTATACATCTTTAGACATAAAAAATGCTGTCAGCCATTTTAAATATTGTCTGGAAAACATCTGATGTTTTGGAAATAAAAATCCAGAATAGATAAATAGAGAAACATTTATAAATACATGCATATTGCTACAGGGATATAAATTAAATGTAATTTATATTGCTACAATTATGTTTCACATTTATAAATGTTATAATCATTTTTAATTTTCTAATTATGTACAATATGTTTATGTACATATGATTGTACATTGTATATAGTAGATTTATTTTATATTCATGTATCAACTCTAAGTTTAACTGTTCATAAACAAAAGATAGCAGAGTGCTAAACTTATAAGCATACATAATAACAAAAAAGGTTATATTGAATCTCTGATGGGATTGTTCAAATGTGTGGTTCTGGGTGATACAATGCCAATATACTCACGAGAAATTAACTGTTCTTTACATAATACAGAAGTCCCAGACTGTGTGCAGGATGAACTTCCATTTACACAACCAAAATTATGCTCAAGTTCTTTGTATTGCACAATTTTGCATTGCAAATCAGTAACACAAAAGCAGTATGTCCCAGGGGCACAACCACGGGGGAGCTGGAGACCCTTCCCTTGGGGGACCCTGGGACAGGAGTGACACACCCCATGGGAAACCCGCCCCCCAAAAGGAAACTACTTATTGGCCACAGGACACCAGACACCGCAAGAACAAGGAGTGAAGCCCGTGCGGTTCATGAGCAATGCCTATATACAGCTGGAGCTGGCAGGTGACATCAGAAGCAATCACCAGCCAGCGAAGATAAAAGGGAGTGCTGGAACAGAAATGGGGAGAGCAGGAGAGGAAGCAGAGGTTGCGGAGGCTCTCCACATTGGTGACAGACAGCGCCGGCACGAAGGAAAGAATCTGGACCACAGAGCAGCAGTGGAGGTTCTCTGCCTTGGCAACAAACAGCCCTGGTACAAGGGGGCAGATTACGCTTGAGGAGAGAGCAGCAGAGAATAAACCCTGTGCTGGTTATGAGCAGCACTGGTGTCCAGGGGATGAGCTCACTCCTGAAGGAGCCATAGCAGACCCAGAGACAGCAGAGGCTTCCTACTTTGAGTTCTCACAGGTACCAAGCCATGGAGGGAGGCTGACCTGGGGAAAGGCAGAAGATACCCCAGCAAGAGCGCAGAGCGGAGCAGTGCCGGGGGATGTCACCTGGCTCAAGCTCTAGGGTGGAAGAAGGGAAGTAGTAGTGGATCCTGATCTTGTTCCACTCTGTCTGCCCTCTTATCCTTTTCTTTAAAAATCCTTTATTCTCCCTAGTTGCTATTGGGCTGTATTTAGTCTTCTGTGTGGCGGTAGTGGTCTGGTTTTTTTTTGGGGGGGGTCGTTGTTGTTTTTTTGGGGGGGGGGGGGTTAGTCCTTGGGTGCCTCAGTGGTTAGGTCTGCCTCGAGGGGGAGCTGGCCAACACCATACCACCAGGGTGATCACGAGGCTCAGCAAGTAGCCATTGATGACAGAGAAGATAGACAAGACGAGCTTATCCAGTAATCCCATAGCCTATCAAAGAAATGAAGTTAATAACCAATCCCGAGGAGTGTGTGAAGATCAAAGGTCATCTAAACCAGAGGGACAGCTGCATTAACATCAAGTGGCCTGCCAGAGTTTGGCATGAGGAAGTGGTATAGGGGAGGTGGAGCCCCATGAATATCTGCTGGGAGGAGTGACCAACCCCGAGGGACCTACAGAGGAAGACCCCTTCACTGGAAATACATTCAAAGTCATGGCAGGTGAGTTTAGGGGCTTTCTCTGGGATGATCGAGGTCCCGCTCAGTGGCCACATGAACCCTCACTGCACCCACCACCAGGCTCAAGCACTAAGGCACTGCATGAATGGATATTTGAAGCGAGGCAGGCACACAGTACATTAGAGAAGTCCCTTCATTATAGCCTGTTAGCCTATCATTCTTCAAAATGTCCAGGTCTTACAGAAGTTTTAAAGATATATAGTTTTAAACAGAATAATCCACTAACCACAACAAACAAAATCCCTATCCACTAACCACAACAAACAAATGACATTTTATATTTCAGTAGCACCTGTTGGCCATGGATCTCAAAGCACTTTAAAAACAGGTATAACAGCATCTCTGCAGGCATAATTATGCCTAGTTAAAAATAGTAAGCACACCATAGAAAGAGCACAGTTTAGAAATCTTTACACACAAAAAACACTCATTCAAATCAGTCAGATTGTAAAAATTAAGTATTCAGGAGTGAGCCCAAAAAATTATGTGATTAAGGATACATAACAAATTTATGACAACAGAGCATATTAGAAGGGGTTTGCATATTGCACACCTGTTCAGCTTTGATAGATACAATTCATTTGTTCGACTTGGTTGTGATATTTAAGTACCAATCCATCATAATTAATTTATATTTCTCTACTATTCCTTTCAGAAGATTATCATCAGCCTATCAGAAATGGAATGAACAGATCTTGATGAAAAACAGATAACAAATGCCCCTTAAAAAGGATGGAAATGTTCAAGATCCAGGATGTTCAGATGGATCCAGACTTGAACATTTCACCTCTGTAAAGAAGCAGCTGATGTTTATTAGCATTTCTAGCAGAAGTTGAAGAACTAAAAACTATCAGCCATAACCCAAGTCATTTAGGAAGGAAATGTATTGAAAAATTTTTAATGAACAAAATTATCTACTTTTATTAAAATCCAAGTAGAATGAGATTCATCTTTTTTTCTCTCTCTTCTAGGAAATGCTTACCCTAACTATAATCCTAACACCTTGAGCATAAGGATCTTAGGTAATATATATTTTTATACATTAGGAGGACTCCATATTGGTGTTGTAAAAGATCTTTATCACATATTGACTAAGGAACGAATAAGAAAAAAACAGGAGTAAAAATACGTGAGAACGTAATTTAAGGTTTTAATGAACATATCACAAAATTTTATTGCCTGCCACTTTCTTCCTGTGTATGTCCATTTTATAAAACCAGTTACCTAGTTATAGAATATGATACAATTATGAATTGCAGAATATGCACATTTTATACCCACTACTATATACGTGGTTGTTGTGCATGATCCATGTAGTCTAATTTTGAAACAATCTAAAATTTCTTATCTTGCTGCCACATACCTCTTCTCTGTGGAGGTTAGGGGGAGGCTAGATCATATTAAAAATGGCCACCTGATCAAACTTAGCTCACCCTCGGCGTGAACCTTAAATTTAGATCCCTAATTAGGTCTATCTAAATGTGAACTGTACAAAAGTTCAGGAAA
This sequence comes from Alligator sinensis, assembly GCF_000455745.1. Classification (NCBI taxonomy): domain Eukaryota; kingdom Metazoa; phylum Chordata; order Crocodylia; family Alligatoridae; genus Alligator; species Alligator sinensis. Next base: position 4,351,571 of record NW_005841864.1, read on the forward strand.
GTTAGACTGGTCTAAAAAATGGCCAACCTGATCTAAATTGACTTATCTGGCATACAGTGGGTGCGTCTACACCTGCACTTTAATGTGCAGTAGCTTATTGTACTGAGCATTAAAGTGGTATGTAAAAAAACATGCTAATATGTTATTAGCATGTTATTAAACATGTTAATACACAGTAGAATAGGCTACAGTGCATCAAGCATCATCTAAAAAGCATGTGCTTGCACTACTGCACATTAGCACAGCCTAATGCACGTTTTTTTAGTACCTCATATTGGAGGTACTAAATGTAATGCGCATTAGGAAAAGCACATTAATGCACATAAAGATGCTTCCAGTCTAATTTAGATTAGGTACAGTAAAACCAATTTAAGTGAACTTCTGTACATGTTCCCAGTGCAGACCCAGAGGCTGTGCCTTTCCTACCGTCACCAGTATGGGGTTATTTTTAGCTCCTGCAACTCCTCCTCCCATCCCCAGATGGACAGACCTTCTCTTCAAACCACTAAGCCCACCCACTGAGCATGTCAACCCCTCTGATCCAACAAGCCTGATGGAAGTAAGTTGGAGTGAGGAGAGGGGTGGGTAGAATTTGGGGGGGGGGGGGGTTGTTCACCAGGGGTTTTTATTGCCTGGGGGCGGGGAGAGTCAAAGGTCTAAAAATAGTCCCTGGTCCTGGGGGAGACAGAGCTCCCCCAATCCCACCAAATCTGCCCTATGAAGCAGCCAGCACCCCTGATCTGCCCATCCCCCACCCCAACTTACTTCAATCAGGCTCCAGGGACCAGTGAACATTGGTAAAAAACACCTGTGACCAGTTTGCAGGATTGGGGGCAGCCCAATGGTATCAGGGGTGGGGCTGCAAGGATTTGGGGAAGTATTTAGCAGAATCAGACACCCTCTCTAATTCTGCCAGCCTCCCCAACCCCACCATGGACTCCATTATCCCCATCCTCACACTTTTATCAAACCCTCCTGGACCCCACCAGCTCCTCTGTAGAGCCCACCCTGATCCCTCAAACCCCTCCCACAGACTCTGCTAGCCCACCTTGATTTCTCCAAGCCCCCCCACCCCATTCATGGCCCTTGCCATTTGTCAGACCACTAAATAGCCTTCTCTTAACCATACATTGTCATGAGTTAAAGACAAATCTAATCCCATTTTCAAGAAGGGTCCCCATTTTCAAGAAGGGGAGGAAGGAGGACCTGGGCAATTATAGGCCAGTCAGTCTCACCTCCATCCTTGGCAAAATCTTTGAAAAAATTATCAAGGCTCACATTTACGAAAGCCCGGCAGGACAAATTATGCTGAGGGGAAACCAGCATGGGTTCGTAGCAGGCAGATCATGCCTGACTAATCTAGTCTCTTTTTATGACCAGGTTACGAAACACCTGGACAAAGGAGTAGGGGTGGATGTCGTATACTTAGACTTCAGGAAAGCCTTCGATACGGTATCCCACCCCATACTGGTGAACAAGTTAAGAGGCTGTGACTTGGATGACTACACAGTCCGGTGGGTGGCAAATTGGCTAGAGGGTCGCACCCAGAGAGTCGTGGTGGATGGGTCGGTTTTGACCTGGAAGGGTGTGGGAAGTGGGGTCCCACAGGGTTCGGTCCTTGGACCAATACACTTTAATGTCTTCATCAGTGACTTGGATGAGGGAGTGAAGTGTACTCTGTCCAAGTTTGCAGATGACACAAAGCTATGGGGAGAAGTGGACACGCCGGAGGGCAGGGAACAACTGCAAGCAGACCTGGATAGGTTAGACAAGTGGGCAGAAAACAACAGAATGCAGTTCAACAAGGAGAAATGCAAAGTGCTGCACCTAGGGAGGAAAAATGTCCAGCATACCTACTGCCTAGGAAATGACCTGCTGGGTGGCATGGAAGTGGAAAGGGATCTTGGAGTCCTAGTGGACTCCAAGATGAACATGAGTCGGCAGTGTGACGAAGCCATCAGAAAAGCTAATGGCACTTTATCATGCATCAGCAGATGCATGA
>NW_005841864.1:4354009-4361402 GCF_000455745.1 Alligator sinensis
GGTCGGACTCGATGATCTATTGAGGTCCCTTCCGACCCTAACATCTATGAATCTATGAATCTAACCATCAATTACTTATTGCTAGGGGTGCACCAATAGAGATTTTGGGGGCTGATACTGATAGCTGAATTTTAAAAAGGCATATTGGCCAATACGGATCTGATTTCTAATACATCATGGACAAATGCGTGCAGCTGGTAAGTCCATTGTGGTGGAAGGGGAGGGAAGAGGTGGGTGTGCAGATCAAGGCCCCTGCTGTGAGAGAGGGAGTGGGGCTGGGGCTGGGGCAAGGACAGGGACTGAGGCAGGTGCAGGTGCTGCGCAGCTGGGGTGGAGTGGGGCATGGGATGGAGCTGTGGCTCGTCCAGGGGATGTGGGGAGGGTGGGGTGACTCCTACCACTGCCCGCATACTGGGAGGGCACAGGGGGGGCGTGTGCCCCTGGATCTGAGTGGAGCAGGCTGCCGCTGTGAGCTGGGTCTAGGGCTGCGCTAGCCTCTTCCCAGTGGAGTGGGCTCAGTCAGGTTGAGCTTGGGGTGGGAGGCACTGGTGCTGGGAGGGAGCTATGGGGGGGCTGCAACCACTCCAAAATTCGCTGTAGCCCCAACTCCTCCCTCCCCGCTCTGCTGCCACCCACCCTGAGTGCAGCCCAGCCCCCCCCTGCTGGGAAGAGGCCTGTGCAGCCCTGGCCCCAGCCCTGGCCCTGGCCCTGGCCCACTGCAGCACCCTGCCCCACTTGGCCCTGCCCCACACAGATCTGGGGGCACATGCCCCCCCATGCTCTCCTGGGGTGCACACAGTGGTGGGAGCTGCCTTCCTCGCACTCCCCAGATGAGCTGCAGGTCTGTCCCACCTCACCCTGCCCTGCCCCAGCTGGGCAGCACCTGCCCCAGCCCCATTCCATCCCTCACCACAGGGCCCTTCATCTGCGCCCCGCTCCACACCTCTTCCCTCCCTATCCCCTTCCATCACAACAGACTTATCAGCTGCACACAGCTCTCCAGCTGCTGAGCTGTGCTTCTCACCTCCTACATGCTGTACTGAAGCTGTGAGCATGCACTGGCCATTTATTGGTTACATTATCAGCCACATCACGCTGATTGATTTCTGATACAGCCAATTTTCTTTTTATTGGTGCTGAGCTGATATCAAACCAGTGTATCGGTGCACCTCTACTTATTACAGGCTTTTCTTTCTACAGAAATCCAGAGGTTGCCTATCTATAGCCTGGGGGCTGGATCCAGCCCATGGAACCATTGGATCCAGTCTGCAGCTATTCCAGCCTGCCACCAGAAAACACTGTCAACTACTTTTCTAATCACGTTTGAAAATAGGATTTTATGTTATATTAACTTTTAAAAGTACAGGAAAAGAAGATAAAACTATGAATATTAATATAGTTGCAGTATGGTCATTTATAACATACAATATATTTTGTATTAAAAATTATGCAAAACTGACTTGGTTTTATTAATTTAAGATTGAGTCTTAAAATCAAGTCTTTTTATTTACTGAGGTTAAATTCTCATTCAGAGCCAGCTCTTAGTCTGCTTTCAACTTGGCAGGGCTGGATGGGATGAACTCCAGAATGCTGAAGGAATTGGCTGAAGTAATTTTGGAGACATTGGTTATCCTTTTTCAGAATAAATACATGAACAAATACAGACATGGGAATGACTAACTAGAGTTCAGTACAGCAGGAAAAGACCTGGGGATTACAGTAGACCATAAACTGAATATGAGCCAACAGAGTGCTCTTGCTGCAAAAAAGCCAAAGCATACTGGGATGTACTACTATGAGTGCTACCTGCAAATCAAGTGAGGCAATTCTCTATTCAGCACTGGGTAGGCCTAACCTAGAGTACTGTGTCCAGTTTTGGGACTAACATGACAAAAGAGATATAGACAGATTAGAAAGACTCCAGCAGAGAATGACAAAAAAATATTAGAGGCCTGGAAAGTGTGACTTATAAGCAAAGGCTAGGGTTATTTTGTCTGGAGAAGAGAAGACTGGATGGAGGAGGTAGAAGGCAGGGTAGGATTTGATGAATCTTCCAATGCCTGGAGGGTGATGATAGAGAGGATGGAGATAGTTTCATAGTTTCATAGTTTCTAGGGTCGGAAGGGACCTGGGCAGATCATCTAGTCTGACCCCCTGCCATGGCAGGAAAGAGTACTGGGGGTCAAACGACCCCAGCAAGATGGTCATCTAACCTCCTCTTAAAAACCCCCAGGGTGGGAGCCTGCACCACCTCACTTGGAAGCTGGTTCCAGACCCTAGCCGCCCTGACCGTGAAGTAGCGCCTCCTGATGTCCAACTTAAACCTTCCCTCCGCCAGCTTGTGACCATTATTCCTGGTCACTCCTGGTGGCACCCGGAGGAACAGGGACTCCCCCAGTGCCTGTTGATCCCCCCTGACTAGTTTATAGCAGGCCACAAGATCCCCCCTCAGCCTTCTCTTCTGAAGGCTGAACAGGTTCAGGTCCCGTAACCTTTCCTCATAGGACCTGCCCTGCTGTCCCTTGATCATGCGAGTGGCCCTCCTCTGGACCCTCTCGATGCTGTCCACATCCCTCTTAAAGTGCGGCTCCCAGAACTGGACGCAGTACTCCAGCTGCGGCCTGACCAGTGCCGCATAGAGGGGGAGGATCACCTCCTTGGTCCTGCTTGAAATGCATCTGTGGATGCACGACAAGGTACAGTTGGCCTTCCTAGCCGCCTCCCCACACTGCCGAGCCATGTTCATCTTGGAGTCAATAATGACTCCAAGATCCTTTTCCACCTCCGTGCTGACAGGAGGGGAGTTCCCCAGCCTGTAGGTATGGTGCCGGTTGTTCCTCCCCAGGTGCATCACCTTGCACTTGTCTGTGTTGAACCCCATCCTGTTCTCCTCTGCCCATCCTTGTAACCTGTCATGATGAGTTATTCTCTAGTCATAGGGGACAGGACTAGGAGAAATGGCATAAAGCTACAGGAAAGGAAATGTGGGTTGGAGATTAGATGGAACTTTATGACTATGAGGATGGTTGAGCATTAGAACAGGCTACTTTAGGGGTGGGCAAGATACAGCCCGTGGGCCGAATCCAACCTGCCAAATGATTGGATCTGGCCCACAAGTAGGCATCCACCAATGAATTGTATCCAGCCCCACCCACGGCTGCCCCTGCTACACTCTGCCTAGAGCCGAGTCTCGACCGAGACAATATGTGCTATGCTCCCAGCCTCCCCCACCAGCAGGCACAGCTTCTAAGCAGGTCTCCTGCTACTGCCACTACCCAGGGAACTGCTGGGGTCCCCCAGCCTCCAGCAACTCCTCCTGTCCCTGCTGCGGCGCTCCAGGCAGCAGGTAAGGAGGGGAAGCTGTAGTGTTGAGGGGAGCGGAGTGAGCTCTGCCAGCAGCTCACTCTGGTCCTGCTCATGCATTGCAAAAAGCAGGCAAGGGTGAGCCCCCACACCTGCACACCCAACCCATCCACACTACACACATGCACTCACACACACCCACAAACTCCACCTCCCTCCATACACACACACACACACACACACACACATGCACACACACAAAACACTGTCCTACATACCCCACTATACACATCCCACACACATACACCCACACCCTGACCCCCAACATACCCACACCCTAACAACACACCCATCTCAACCATACACACATCCCACACCTACACTTCCCCACACATGCACCCACACCCCCTCACACACCCTACCCCTCATCATACACACATCCAACAGTCTCACAGACATCCACGTGATACCCCAAACACACCCCACCTGCACCATACCCCCTACACACAGAAGTCCCACACACCCCACACCTCAACCACACCCACACATATCTCTCACAGCACATGCACACCTCCTATGCCCCATACGCTGCACCTGCACCATACCCACACCCCACATATCCCCCCCCAACCACACACCCCTACCCCTCCACACACAATATCCAAGCAAGCTGCCCCCCACCCCAAAAGGATTACTTCCTGGGAAGGGGAGAGACTCCCAGCAGCAAAGGTCAGGGGTTAGGAGGCAGGACTTCCAGTCACAAGATAGCGACCAGAGGGCGCGGCATCTGCCAAGGGGTGGGGCTACACTTGTGGCCCTCAATGCCTCACCAAAACTCATTAAGCAGCCCTCCAACTGAAATATCTGCCCACCCCTGGGCTACTTAGAGAAGTTGTGGAATCTCCATCAATAGAAAATTTCAAAAGCAGGTTAGACATATACTTGGCTGGGATGGTTTAGTCAGGAATTATCCTGCATTAACCAAGGGGCTGGGCTAGATAACTTTGTAAGGTCCCTTCCAGCTGTACTTTCTGTTGATCCCGCAAACATGCGGTGAGCATTAAGTACATGTGCTTCCCTTGTATTTGAAGTTAAACATGGAAGCAAGTATATGCAAATTTTCAGTGTTTCATTATTTTACTGTAAGAACATCTCAGCCTTGAAAACATGGAATTATTTTTCATTCCAAACACACATTTAACTCATTTTAACAATACAGTAAGATTATTTCTGTGAATCTAATTACTTTTAAGTGTTTGATACATTACTTTAATAAAATAAGAAGTTAATTGTGGATTTTTTTAAATTCATTCTCTGATTTCCAAGGCACTTATCTTTTCTTTGCCCTGGATCCATGAAAGAGCAATTTTTATATAAAAAATAATTTCTGAAAGGGGGAAGGGGAAGTGAGATCAATCTAAAGTAGCAAAGTTTACTTTCTTAACCCTTTAATCTGACATGCAACCAAAAGAAGATTAAACAGTTCTCAGACCACTGTTGCTCTGTGTTGCTTAGAAATAAACAGCAACTGGAAACTTGTACTGACAGCTGGCCTGGAATCTTTTTCCAAGGCTTACAGTACATCTGGGACATACTCTTTGATCAACCCAGAAGAGAAAGAAATCTTTAAAAATTCTCCTTGATAGAACTCTTCTAGCTGCTGCTCTACATCCTCCAAACAGTTTGCTCCCACAGAAAGGAAGGAATTTCAAACTCTTTGAAATGGTTTCCAACCAAAACACAGGATTTAAGCACTTTAGAAATTTGAGCCTACTAGATCAGGAGGTTCCTGACTGGATTAAGATGAGATGATCTATAAAAATCACCTGGAGAGGCTGGAATCCTGACTTGATTCTTCATCCAACAGATAAGAGCTTGAAAATAATAGCTGTTCTGGAAAATGTTTGACCAGTTTAGGCAGAAATGTGGAAAGAGCCTGAGAGGATGCATCCCCCACATGTACCACTGAAATGTAACAGTTCCTGAACTGAGAAAGGCAGCAGCCAAAGGAAGAGAAACAGGGTTAGAGAGGATATTTATGTTACAAATAAAGCATATTTTATGGTAAGGACCAGCGGTGTTCAAACTTTTTTGACCACATACTACTTTGTTTGCAAAATCTTGCTCTCATACCCCCTACACCTGATGCATCCAAGTGTTCACTGATGCCAGTGTCTGGTAATACCATTACTCACCGTGCTTTGACCACTCAGACTCTCTACCACCATTATTAACATTTAGGCACATACACCTTGTCAAATGTTGCACAGCCCCAGGGGTAAGTGTACCCCAGTTTAAAAATCCCTTTCTTAGAGGCAAAAGAGGGAGAAAAAAGGATGGAAGAAAAGGAGGGTGTTGCTGCCTCATGGGAAAAGGGAACACAAGTCTTACCTGGATTTTTATACCCTTGGCTCTAAGAAGTGTATTCTAGAGAGTCTATGCTGACACAGACATATAGGTGGCTTGAATAAACTTCTGAAAACAGGGTACTAGTACAGAACTCAGATTTATGTGATTCCAGCAGGGTGATCTGAATAAAGGACTCTTGTTTGGAATACCAGAATGGCCCTTTACTTACTCACTGTATTCCAGATTACAGGAGAAGACACTGACCAAATGATTTACATGGCCACAGGAGCATTCTACTGAATCATTTATACATACTGGGTGTATCTACATGTGCACTTTATTGTGGAGCTGACTAATTAGCTCCACCGTAAAGCTTCACTGCCTACATGTGAGCTGGTATTAGGGCACAGTAAATTAATTGCCCCCAACAGTACTATTTTACAGCAGAGTAATTAAGTGCAATGAAACACTAGTGTAGATGGGTACACGGGCTGGCTGGGGCATGAGAGTGCTAAACTGTGGGGGCTGCCTGCCAGACAGCTCTGCACTTTAGTGCTCTTGTGCCCCAGCTAGCCCCTCCACTGTTCGATGCTGCCACTCAGAGCCTAGGGCTGACCCCCTAGAAGCCCATCACCAGCCTGGGGCTGTTCCCCTCCAGTTCCAAGTGCTGCTATTTCAGGTGTATGTGTAGACACTGCACCGAGGAGCAGTTAACTCTGGCATGAACTGCACTGGAGTTTATTCTGTCACATTAACAGCATATGTAGATGCACCATCTATTCACCACTACAAGTATATTTTACTGTGACACTGATATGCTGTTTTATTTTGTCTAACTGTCTCCTTCAACTTAATCTAGATCATGCGGGCTTTAAACTAGCTTTGTCGGGGGAAGGGGCCACTTTGAGTAGAGAGGCTGCTTCACCAGCATGCAGGGTGACAAGAGGAAGGGAAGCCCAGGTAAGCATCAACGTCCTGGGAGTAGGGGGCCACAACTGTCCTGGGAGTGGGATGGAGGCACGTACACCTTCAGGAGGCCTCACGTGCCTCTACACTAATGTTCGTAGTATGGGGAGTAAGCAGGAGGAACTGTGCATCCTGATTGTGAGCAAGAACCCAGACTTAGTAGGGGTCACAGAAACCTGGTGGGACCCTACCTATGACTGGGCAGCAGGCATTTGGGGATACACCCTATATAGAAGAGATAGGACAGAGAGGAAAGGTGTGGGGGGTGGGTTGTGTTCTATGTCAAAGAGCACCTCACATCATCAAGGATTAGCTTCGGGTTAGAGGATGGTCAGGCAAAACTACAAGGGGGGCATGGTGAAAGGGACATTACGGTGGGTGTCTACTACAGACCACCCAACCAAGGGGAAGAGCTAGACCAGGACTTCTCCAGTCAGCTTATGGAGGCAGTTAGGTCAAGGGATGTTATTGTCATGGGTGACCTAAACTACCGAGACATTTCCTAGGAGGAGCAGACAGCCAGGTCTGACCACTCGCGAAGGTTCCTGGCTGTATTACAGGACCTTCACCTTATCCAGGAAGTGCACAGCCCCACTAGGGATAACGCCTTGCTGGACCTGGTCCTGGCCATGGGGGATGACCTGGTGAGGGGACTGCAGGTCCTTGACCACCTGGGCAACGCAGGGCATCAAGGGCTTACACGAAGGTTAAAGCCCTTGACTTCAGAAGGGCCAACTTCAATGAGCTTAGGAGACTAGTGGGGGAGGCACTAAGG
>NW_005841864.1:4362619-4366572 GCF_000455745.1 Alligator sinensis
AGGTGGGGCAGGGTGGACGCACTTGAAGGGAGAGAGAGGCTGCAACTAGATTTAGACAGACTACAGAAGTGGGTAGATGAGAACAGGATGGGGTTCAATAGAGACAAATGCAGGGTGCTGCGCCTTGGGAGAAGGAATCCACGGCATACATACAGGCTGGGGAGTTCCCTTCTTGAAAGCACAGAGGTGGAACAGGATCTTGGAGTCATTATTGACTCCAAGATGAACATGAGCTGCCAATGCCAGACCGCAGCCAGCAAGGCCAGCCATACCTTGTCATGCATCCAAAGGTGCATCTCAAGCCGGTCCAGAGAGGTGATACTCCTCCTCTATGCGACTTTGGTCAGGTCAAAGTTGGAATACTGCGTCCAGTACTGGGCATCACATTTCAAAAGGGACAAGAGGAGGCTGAGGAGGGACCTGGTGGCTGCCTACAAACTCATCAGGGGAGATCAACAGCAAATGTGTAGAGTCTTTTTCTCCCCAGCACCACCTGGGGTGACGAGGAACAATGGTAATAAGCTGATGGAGAATAGGTTTAGGTTAGAGATCAGAAGGCAATATTTTATAGTTAGGGTGGCAAAATCTGGAACCAACTTCCCAGGGAAGTGGTCCTTGCCCCTACCTTGGGCAAATTCAAGAGGAGGTTAGATGATCACCTGTCTGGGTCTTGTGAACCCAGCATTCATTCCTGCCTGTGACAGGGGGTCAGGCTAGATGATCTGTTCAGGTCCCTCCTGACCCTAGCTACTATGATACTAAGATGTTAACTATATGCTGTGTTAATAACTGAAAACTGAGATATAGGGTGCATCCCAATGAGCACACATGTGCAGTTCCTTGGAGACAAGTAGCAGCAGCGAAACTATGCTACTATGTGCTGCACAACTATGTGCTGCAGCTATTTGTATCTGGGGAATGGCTCTGCACATGTGCTCTGGCATGCAGCAAATTGACCCAGGTCGGGTAGGGGAGGATAAGGCCAGCACCTGGGCTGGCTCCAGCAGCCTTATCTGGGGTCTTGGGGCACTCCTGGGGCTGCAGGGGTGGCAATCTGTGCACCTGGAGCCCAGCTGGCAGCGAGAACATTGCTCTGCAGCTACATGCACTGCCATGCTTTTTTTAAAGCATTTTTTTAGATACTGGGATTTGCCCTGCACTGCAAATATATGGTGTGGATAATCTGTTCATGTGTGCCATGCACATTTTACAGACTATGAGGTGCTTCGAAGTGCATGGTTCCACTTGTCTGGGCGTGCTCATAGTGATGCATTTAATCTAGTTTTTACTTAAAAAATTGTCCAAACATTTATTATATGGATTTAGGAAAATTGGAGCTACTTGAAAATGGTAATGAACTTAGGAGAGACAATACATGTCTCCAGCCCTGTGGAACAACCTGATTCATGTGCTTACACAAACACATGACACTACAGCCTTATCAAATGGACCACTGTTAAGGATGATAGGCAGTGAGTTGCCATGACAAAAAGGAAAACAAAAATAAAAAAAAAAAAGAAGAAGAATAGGCGGGAGGATGCAAGAGACAGAAAGGTGAAAGATATTATAGTGCGAGAATTCTTACCATTCAACCAGTTTAAAAAGCAGTTCAGCATTCTTGCTGTGCACAGTTGAAATCACTCATTTCAATCCCTTCCCAGGAAGTGGAAAGGAAAGAAAAGGAAAGGCCTAGTTGGACAGTGAGTAAAGAAAAGGACTCTGAACTCTTCAGCTATTTGTGTGTGCGCGTGTGTGCATGTATGCAGGAATGTGTATTGTGCCCTCTCTTCCCTTTCCCGATGACTGACTGTGGGATAAAAAGATACTGGACTAGTTTATAGGCCAACACAAATAACAAGAGGCTGAGGTTGGACGAAGGTGATTTAAAGGTATATTCATAATTTCTTAATTTTTAAAATCCTAGATACTGATATGGTATTCATGAGCAATTTAGCACAGGCTCACTATTGATCTAAATTGTGTGAGCTCCATTGGTCATCTAGAATACTGCCATGCTTTGGCACACAGCCTCTTTATTTCAGTCTTGGTCCATACATGCTGGGAAATGAGGGGGTTGGGAGGGTTGTCATCAGGCCAGGTTCCCCAAGCCAGGAAAACATTAGGAAGAAGACTTAGTAGACTTCATTAAAGTTTTGCTGTAGTACACTGATGCAAAGTAGAAACAATTGGGCCTCTAGCTAGCCCATAAGATGTGTGGCCCAAGCCAGTTTTTCACTGTATAATATTTTTAATTTTTTTCTGTTTTGCAGTATTTCTGCATATCTTATAAATCTAGTGTATAGTGGATCTTATGAAGCTACTTCTAGAATAGGGGGATATCTACTTTTTCCTTTGAACTGTGTATACTGTGAGTGGGCACACTTCACATTTAGTGAAGTGTTAGGATTGGCAGCAGAGATAAAAAAAAAAACCAAAGGAATGTTAAAAGAGAGAGAGAGAGAGAGAGAGAGAAACCATAAGTTGTTACTAGTCCACAAAATTCTCTGCTTTAATTTTCACTTGTACACTTTCTGTTTTATGCTTTATTATGCCATCCATCTTACTTAGGTTGAAAAAAAGATTACATTTTCTTTCACATCTAAGTGTGGCTTCATTTATTTATTTTTTATCATCTTATTTATTTAAAATTTTCCTTGTTTCATCATATGCTCCACCATATGTCAGTAAGTTCCAACTGTGCCTCTTGGGTGTGATATCTTGATGGAGGCTTCTGGCATCTACATTATGGGAATCTTTGATACAACTGCCTACTGAGATGTATGCAATTCTTGCAGTTTATATTTACAAAACAACACTTTGCATCAGTCTGTGATCCAGATCTTTACTCTCTGTATGAACATCTGATGATGATACAATATATTCACACCATCATATTTAATCCATAAGAACTGCAAAAAAGACTTTAAACTGTGTGAACAGGCTATGCTGTGGATGGGGCCAATAGGTACACAAAGATAATTGCCCATTAAGATATTTTTAAATGTTCTTCATGTGGAGATGCATTCAGAATATGCAAAGATACCACCAGCAAGCTTGCAAATCTACTGTGATGCAAGGCATTACCTGGTTAGTCTTCATATGGAGATTCATGTTTGGCATATGCTAGGAACTGGGTTTTCCAAATAATATATCATAACAGAGAGAAGCTAATTGTATTCAAGTGTCTGCTTTGAAGTAATGTGACTGTATTTGCTAAAGGTTAGACTGACCATTCAGTAAACAAAATCTTTTTGTGTGCTGGGGGCGGGGGAAGGAAATGTTGCAAAGGTAAAAGTAGAGGGAACATTTCTTGAATGCCCTATGTTACACACTTTAGTGGGTTTAGTCTACATTTTTATCTTGATATTTTTCAAAATTATTTTTACATGGGCAGGAAGGAGCAGCTTGATCCCCCCCCGGTGCGATATAATCTTTAATCTTCTATTATTACTATTGTTTGCCTGGTATGCTGAATGAGTAGGACCAGAGTGGATGACAAATAAAAATGAGTCAATTGACATTTCTGAAAGTAAGTTGTGACATCCTGAAAAAAGTGTGCATGAAGTACCATTATGTGAAATGTGAAGGCAATTGATGTCAAAGTTGCAATTTACCACTAGGATATGTTCTGCTGGTCATAATATGATGACTGTAATGAAAGAGGAAGTGAGTCCTCTTTGCTTCTACAAATTCTGCTGAGCAGTATTGTAGGGAATTCTTATATTGCAGTCTGTCAGCTTCTGTCTCATATTTTCACCAAAGTTCATGATTCCCTTTTTCCTGCTTCTTTCACAGAAACTTATCATGGAACTATGATGATGTGAGAGGGGTGAGAGAGGCCTTACAGTGGGGAGAGGCAGGGATTTAGATGCATTTCTAGAAAGGGGGAAACCTCCAACAGAGACTCATGAATTCTGTTGGGGGGGGGGGGGGGGTGAAGACACGTATGTCAA
>NW_005841864.1:4366637-4417209 GCF_000455745.1 Alligator sinensis
GGGGGGGGGGTGGAAAGCCATGTATGGCAAGGAAAGATTAAGATTTATACCTAAAAAGAAAACTCATTCTGGGCTCTATGCAGCTCAACTCTTCACAAACAATGGCTGGCTCCTATTACTCTCCTCCCCACCTAACTCCAGCTTGCCTGAGACCAGGGGGGATACCAGTGTAAGGAAGATTTGGGGAGAAAGATATGCTGGATTCCTCCCAAGCACAGGGCGATCAAGCTGTAGCTTCCTCTACAACCTTCCCACTTGGGGGCACTCTAAACTGGGAAATGTAAGAGGCACTACCTAACACCTGGACTTCTCCCATGTTCAGAAGTCCAGCCACTGCTACTTTCCCAGTCTTCTCCAGACTAGGAGTGACCCTGGAGAAGGCACTGGGAGCAGGGTAGAGGGGGATGTCTGTAGGCTTGAGCACCTTATGCTCCCTCTCAGGAAGATTTCCACTTCTGCACATTTCCCAAAAGTTTGAAGCAGTAGAAAAGAATGCCTGTCTGTGGGCTCAGTCTTTGTTTATCTTATGAAAATACAAGTTGCCTACTTTTAAGGAGATGTGGTTAAAAAAAAGTGTGTGTGTGTACATGCATGTGCCCACACACACCCACACATGCACACAGAGGAAATTCCAGTTCTAGTTCAGTTTAACAGTCAAGTTACTCAATTACTTCTTGTATGTAACAATAGTATTGAAACTGCAGATCATATTATTGATTTTTTTATCCGAGTGGCAGAGCACACATAATTGTACGTTTAGGGTTTCCCTTTGCATTTCCTTTTTACATTTCAACATTTTGGCACCAATTGTGAACAGTTCTGTGAGTTTTGTTAACCTACCAATAAAGACAGTAATCTCAATTTTTCTTAAAGCTAACCTTTGTTGGAGATACAAAATAATGAACTAGAGGATATTCTTACTGAAATAATTAACTGTAGGTATAGAAAAGATTTTAAATATCAAAAAGAAAAAAATAAAACCTCTCAAATTGACTACATTTTTTTAGTGGTTGAAACCTGAAGATCTGAAATAATGGTCACGTCCAGACAAGCACGGCTGTGCAGTACGTGACACCGCAAACACATCTGTGGCACCACATACTGCACATTCAGGTGTTTTCCCCGCTGCAAGGGAACACTGTCCATGCATGCATGGCTATGCTTTTTTTCCCCAGTTTTTTTTGTCCCAGGAGAACAACGCATGCTTTGGCTATCCAGGAGTCAAAAAACCCTGCAGAAAAAAACGTGAAACACTGCATGCACGAGCAACACGTGCTGCTCAAAAGCAGAGCTAGGCTGTCCGGAGCCATGTTGCAGCTGCTGGCCAGGTTCCACATGGCAGAATTACTACTCCTGCAGCCCTGGGAGGCCCCCAGGTAAGGCTGCTGGGGCCAGCGCAGTGCTAGCCCCAGCCTCCCCTACCCTACCTGGGATAACTTGCCATGCACCGAAGTGTGCGTGGCATGGGTGTTCCCCATGGACAACTAGCAGCGGCCCAAGGTGCTCCCCAGAGAACCAAACATCCATGCTCATGTGGACGTGGCCAGTGAATCTGGACATCAGAACACCTCTATACTCATTAGGTTAATTACAACATTGGGTGTTTAATTCTTATTTTGACTGGAAGTGCATTTCAGTTAAGTGAATTCATTTTTTTACTTCAAGTCACTTTTCATACGTAGTTTTACTTTGATAATTTGCTCTTCAGATGGCAATAAAGAACAAGGTCTTTTCAACCCTCACTGATATGATTTTAGTCTTGGAAATGTCAAAAATAATGTTTGCTAATGGTGACTACTAACTGATGCTGGTGACGATAATGCATCCAATTCATAACAAATCAAGTCTCTTATTTTATATATAAGCCTCATCTACCACCATTCTTTTTCAAGGACAATGTTCAAGTTCTTTTAAACACAGCTGTTTCCACAATCTACAGCTCAGGCACCACTATATTGATTATTTCTTGTCCTTTGGTAAGGTATAATTTTTATGCTGTTTATTTTATAACTGAGTTTAATACAACATTGTGTATTCCAATCTATTAAAAGATTAACAAAGAGCTTTAATGCTGAAACAAAACAATTTTGCTTCATTTTTCACTTATAATAAATCCCATTCAAAAACCTGTTTTCCTTCCCTGCCCCCAACCCCCTGCCAATGACACTTCAGAATACAGTAGGTAAAACCAGTTGATAAAAAGGTAGCCGGAAAAAGTCGCCCACAAATTGTGCCCTCCCCCCCCAGTCTCGGGAAGCACCAGTCATTCATGAAGGCAGGTGTCTGTGTCCCTGCACAGACTCTGTCATGAAGCACCCCATGATATACACACAGACCTGACACTGCGCCCAGGAGAACCCCCATGAGTGGGTGCAGCCCCATGGAGTCTGATGGGCCTGCCAGGCATGGACAGTCATTCTTGCCTGTCTGCAGCTGACAGATGCTTGTGGCAGGGTGAGGGAGGAATGCTTGCCCTTGACTGGCAGACAGTCAGGAGTGGCCCAGCTGCTCAGCTGCACTTGCAGTCTTTGGCAGCCCAAGGGAGCCCACTGGGAGGTGTGCAGGAGTGCCCCCAACCTGCTGACTTTGACCAGTGCAGACAGACTGCATGCCCCACAAAAGGGCAAAGGTGTGTTCTGTTCGCTACCAATCTAACCTATGCCACTTACAAAAACCTACATAACTTAGGTCAGTTCTGCCTCAGGATTTTTGAATGTCTGTACTTAGCCTTGATCGCACCTTCTCTATCAGAATATTTATAAGCATCTGTAAAAAAAAAAAAAAAATTCAAGAGCAGGAGAAGAGAGAGCAAACCTGAGAGGGATGTTAATTGCAGGGGTTAATGTACTACTAGAAGATATGCAGACACTAAGTTGATGAGCATGCTGTAAGAACTGATATAGAATAAAATGAGAAAACTAATAGCTGAATAAAATTTCAAACCTTTTTTTTTTTTTAATTAAAAGTAGTCTTATACAAAGCTGAGAAGTACCTTAATCTTTAGAGGTTTCTCTGAATATGTTGTTTTAAAACTATGATCTCCTCCTTTTCTGTAAATTTCTCTTCAGCTAGTATATACACAAATTGATGGCATGAGTCATGTTGTCTGTGTCTGGCAGTAGGAGACTAAAAACCTTCTAAAAATATCTCTTAACTACTCTGTCCACCTTATCACCATTTTAGACTATTTCAATAGCAATAGGTACCTGTTGTGGATTTTTTCCTGTTCTCCGTTCTTCTCATAACAGACTTCCAAAGGAAGAACTGTTTGACAAACTTGCCTGACTCCTGAAAACTCAGCATTTTGTGGAATGGACACTCTTTTTATTAACTGTCTGTATTAAGTCTAGTTCTGACCCTTGACAGACGTACCTAAACACTTACTATAATAAATAATAATACAAGTAAATAGCAATGGCTAATAAAAAACCCCATCAGTATACCAAAGGTACCATCGTTGCCATGAAAATATACTAGCGTAACTAGAACTCATTAGAAAAGGTTTCTCTCAACCCTGCAGGCAATTGTTATTTTGAGGTTTTGGGGTAAAAAAAATTACAAATCCAGATATTTAATCTGAAAACCCCAACACTCTAATCAAGTGCCAACTGCCAAGTAAGGAGCTGTTCAAGCACCTCCTGCTCCTCCTCTCTAAAGGCTGGACTGCCTTGGTAGATTCCATCTCCCTTGAGGCACAGTTACCTCAACTGTATGTAGAGTTGTCGTGGAAAGGAGGAAGTACATAAGAAATTCATGGGCATTGTCTGTACTGGAATATGATGTCCAGCTGGGGAGTCCGGTCCCTATAGGAGAATGAGTACATAATACAAAAAGTCTACATTTCCACTTCTAATGTAGGAAGGTATTCTCTCCCTGATGTCTAGAACGAGGCGAGAGGCAGTACTGTTGAAAGCCTTTGGGTAAACATAAAAAGTAGAAAAAACAGGTGTGACAGCATGGTATGTGTCAACTATGGAGCACTGAAAAAGGAAGAGAACGTGATGACATTTTTGAACAGAGTGGGAGCATCCAAAGGATGTAGCAGTAATTGTTTGTTTTGGAGATGAAGGCATCTACTAAGCAGACACATACTTTAGATGCAAGTCTGGCTAATAATGATAGACTGGTTAAGAATCTGAAGGTGAAAAGCAATTTTAATAAAACTGATGACAAAATGATAACGTATCTGATTGTAAGGAAAGGAAGGTAGGAGCATAGCAGATTAACCAGAATGGTCTTGAAAAAAACAGGTTTCAAAATTCAGAAAACTTAAACATAGGGTCTGATAGGACATAATTCTAGGGGAAAAAAGGAAGGCAAGTGCCCGGCAATATTAAAATCTAAAAACAGACCATGTTAAATATCCTGAAACAGAGGAAAGATAGAAAGTATAGGGAGAGTAATATAACTGCGTTAAAGACCTTTAATTCCCTTAAAATGAAATATTTTTTAAAAATGGAAAAATGGTCACAGGTCAGACTAGGAATAAAAGAATGACACAAGCTTCTGGATCCGCCACACATTTCTACAAACACTTCTAGTCTCTTTAAGTACATTAGTTCTAAAAGAAAGGTTTAGACTCATTGGTTAATGGGGAAGGTGAACAAATAGCAGATGGCACAGAGAGGATATGCATGTTCAAACCCTTTTGGCTTCAGTCTTTACAAAAAAGATGAATTGTGACCAGATGCTTAACACAATTTAAATTAACAAGAAGCAGGTAGGAACACGTGCAGAATGGGGAAAGATCTGGTTAAGGAATAGTGAGATAAGTTGGATGTATCTGAGTTACAGAGCCTGATGAAATTCACCCTTGAGCATCTAAGAAACTAGCTGAAGTAATCTCTAAGCTATTTTGGAAACTGAAAAGTTTGAAAACTGATGGAGAATAGGGGAGATCTCAGAGGACTGAAGAAAACCAAACAGTATCCATGTTTAAAAAAGGGAGAAAAAAAGGAAAACCTGAGGAAGAAATTCAATAAAGACAAGTATAAAATATTAAACTTATGAAAGAAAAATCAAATGCAAAGTAGAGAATAACTGCCCAGGCAGCAGTACTAAAGAGAAGGAACTGGAGACCACAAAAAATGTGAACCAAGAGTTAGCCCTTAATATAATCTTATACTTTCTTCTATTATTCCTATCAAGGACCTTTCAGTCTGTTTGGAGAAAGGAATGAACGAGCATACACTGATATGATGCAGAATAATTAACCTATAAATCTTTACACTCTGTTAAAAGAAGAACCTAAAAAAGCTTATAGGTAAATAAATTAAGAGCTATTTACAGGAATCCTTGCTGAATGCTGCATCTGCCATAATGTGTTTATGAATAACCCAAACTATTTTTCTCAGTAAGAATTAGGTACCACTAAGATTTTTTTTGGTTTGAAGAATATCCGGTTTTCTTTTAAACTCCATATGCAATTAGTTTTCCCAAAATAGACTTGAAAAGTCACAAGAATTTATTTTCAGCGGATCCAAATGCCACAAATTTTTAAATTAGGAAAGTCTTAACAAATGCTGGAAATTTCAAGACTCGAACTAAATAGTCAGTGCAGTTTCTATTCGGAAGAATTTCATGTGTTCAAAATTACCTTCTAAATTAGAAGAAATTTTTGTTCACTTCAGAAGATTACCATTAAAGTTATTATTTCAGCTTTGTGTGGGAGAACATGACGGAAAGGTTAGTTGAGTAAAAGGGACTTGTAACTCACTGACACTAAAGGCTTAGGAAAATTGCTACAAATGTAAAGCTCAGAAATTCAATTAATGCTGTGTTAAGATATGAAGAATTCATAAGATGTTTTTTGGTAAATATTGAGATCACAAGAGAACTGAAAATCTAGTCCAAGGTTTTCAGTCAAACATAGCTTTTAAATATCATATTAATCCAAATTCATCAGTTATGCTATTCTTCTGACTGTGGTGTTACTTGACCTAAAATATTTGAACTGTCCTATTGATATATAACTAAACTGCTTTCTTTTAAACATGTAGCTTTAGGGTCATCAAGTATCAGGCTTTTTCAGACTAAATAAATAAATAACTTCAAGAAGCACAGAACCGGTAGACCACTGCTGAGAAACTTGCAACACAGGGAGTGATGGGGATGTAGGAAGTGCTATGTTATATCAGACCAATGGTGCTTGTAAATCTGATGTTCTTTGTTCAATAGTTGCTGCTATCAGAGATGGCTTTAGAAGATAGCATAAAACACCACCATCCCTTTACCTGGCCCAATGCTCCTTCACTTCCTACCTTCACCATTAACGTTTGCACTTAGGTTAAAAATAGAATTGTGGAAGAGAGCATTTTTTGAATGTACAACATAATATTCTCCATTAATAATAATCAGAAGTGGCTGATGACAGCTAGAATCCTAAATCTCTCTCCAGTAAAAAAAGGAATCATGTTTTAAAAAATTATGAATTGTAAACTTACCCTGTAAATAGCACTACCTGTTCAGAATTCTCTCAACCTACACAATTATCTCCTCTTCTCCCACTTCCAAGATCCTTATTTTCTGACACCTTATGGATTTCTAAATGGAAGCCACCATTTTCTGCAGACTCTTGTGTTCTCTGCCTTTTGGGTGGTGGTATGGAAACCCTCAGGTTAGGGACAGCTGTTCATTTGTAGTGCTACAAATTACCTCAGCACTTAGTAGCACTACAGAAGTGTAGTATCGTGGGGGCACAGAGGTTTTCCAGTCTTTGGGTTGGAGCACTATAAAGTCACCTCAAAGGCATGCTCTCCAGTCAGAAGGTAATATGGGGCTGCTCTTAGCTCCCCTATCCCCAGGGGAGACTGATCACTGATAGTCTGCTCTCTCCCCTAATGGGGAAGGGGTAGGATGCCAATGTTTAGGTGGAAGTTGCTGAAAGGCTAAAGACATCCTTCCATTGCCTACAGTGGTAAGGAGAACTACTTTCCATTGTAGGGCTGCTGTCATGGTGGAAACACTGGCTTTTGCTCCTATGTCATCACAGGCGACACAGTGCCAGGTTTTGCCTGTGAAGGGAACTCCCATGGTGCTGTTGGCACTCAGAGCTCTGGCTCTTGTTGGGGCTCTGGCAGCAATGATGGGAACTCAGGCTCTGGCACTGCTGCCACTGCCAGACCCCAGGAAAAACTGGGGCTCTGACAGTGGTGGCAGCTGCTCCCCTTACATTACCATTGATACTAAACAACCCAAAAGACCTAGTGCTGTAGCAGGCATGGCAGAGGTAGAAGGGTCCCAGCAAGAAGGGCTCTCTGACAGCTTACCAGCTGGGAGGGCTATCAGGGAACCAGGTACTCTCCCTTCCTCCCTTCTGCCCCCTTTGAAGATGGGGAAGGGAAGACTGGAGAAGTATGGGATGCTGGGCATCCTAAAGACCCCTGCAGCATTATGTGTAACTAAACAGATCTTATAGGTGGTGGTACAAAATCACCAGAGAAGTTCCTGTATCAAACAGGTACTTTTATGTGGTGCTTGGGTTATGTTTGTAGCACTACAGACCAACTGCATGCCACATTTTGTAGCCCTACAAGGGCTTTTGTAGTGCTACAAATGAAAAGGCTGCCCATATCTTTAGCAGCATAGTCTGCTGCCTCTATGGTATACAATGCTAAAAGGAAGAATGGGGAAGATACAGTAGTTCTCAATAGCAGCCAGAGTGGGCCTGCCTAGAATCTTTCTATTGGTCTGAAGAGAGGTACAAGGAGCAGCATCAGGATGGAACCTAACAAAAATGAACAAGAAACAGCACATGGGGTTTATAGAAACTGCACAGGTCTAGGGAAATCTATAGCATAGAGAGAATAGAACAAAGAGGATATGGATGTTGGAAGCAGCATGGGAGGGGTAATTTAGGATCTCTGGAGAGGATGGGAAGGTACATGTAGTGGAGACAAATGTAGGACATGAGTGTATTTGGGTGGAAATGAAAGATTAAAGGAAAGACTGAACAATCTAGAAAAGGAGCAAAAATAAAGTTGAGAGGATGGAGCAAAGTTTCATGTCTTTGAAGGTAAAAGGGAGGGAGAGGTTCATGTGACACACAGAGCACTGGAGAAAGTTTAGTACCAGAACAGAAGGAAAATGATGTAAGTAAATTAAAGGCAATACACACTGAAAAAAGAATGCTGAAAGTTCAAATGAACAAAAGACAATTGAGGAGAGAAGAAAAGTAATAAGCAAATGAAAAGAAAACATAGGGAGAAAACAAAAGGAGATGAGAAGAAAAGAGTTAGACAAAGTAGAACAACTAAGAAATCTGTAAAAGATTTTTTAAAAATGAAAGAAATATAGGCAGAATAAAAAGTAAAAGGCATAAGGGAAAGAAGAATAAATACAGGCCACATCCATTTTTTAAAGTTTTAAAATAAAAGTAATTATTATGAAATGAGGTGACATTTCATGTTCACAGAAAAAGTGGTTTATACATATTTTAGACACTTTTGCACACTTTATTCCTTGTTTCAGTTGTCAAGAGGTATATAGGTTTCATTTTACTCAGACATTATTCTGGTCCCATTTTCCATTAATTATGCTAATAGAATACAGAGAACCTCTTTGCAATTTTGATACTGATGAATGAGAAGAATTTAAATTTTCAAACTTCCAAGTTATTGCAATGCTGAAACTCTTCCATAATATTCTAAGCAATTTCCTTCCAGAAGCCTGCTAGGTCAGGGGTTGGCAATGTTTTCCGGAGGTGGAATGACCCAGCTTGGGTCAAAGGAAGGTTGGCAATAGGACCCAGACTTTGCCACCACTTCTTCCTATTGGCACCTCTCTCTGCTGTCCAGATATGGCACAGCATAGGCAAAGCTCCATGCTACCTTAACACTGCTTAAGTCCCCATGCCATGGGCCAGATCCATTTTGCAAGCTAAAGGTTGCTGTAGGACCCTTGTGCTACACAGATATTAAGGGATGGTGAATAGGAGATGGAGTCCTACTGCCAGACCCTTCACCCCAGGAAAGAACAAGGAAGACTTAGGTCACCTGCCAGGACCAGGGAGGCCAAGAGGTACTCCCATATTGTCCAGCCAGGGGGTTGGACAAGGGTTGTCTCTGGCACTAAGGCTCATTGTACCAGGGTCACCAGCCCCCTGGATCTCTACAACAGGTATGAACCTCTTACAGTACCAGTAAAGCCTGCAGAGCTGCCAGCTACTGCAAGTGAGGAAGAAACGTGACCAGCTATCATCCCTAAGATGAAACGCAGAGTAGTCATTGTGGGAGACTGCCCCCTGAGGGGGACAGAGGGAGCAATCTGTCTCCCCGACCTCTTTGCCAGGGAGGTCTGCTGCCACCTGGGAACACATATCCAGAATGTGGCTGAGAGGATCTCCAAACGTATCCAGCCCTCCAATCACTACCCCATGCTCCTTATCCATGTGGGCACAAATAACACGGCTTGGAGCAATCCCAGTTGGGTCACTACTAGGCTCTGGAAGCAGGGCTATGGGGGATTGGGGGTACAGGTGGTTTTTTCCTCAATCCTTCCAGTTACGGGTTACGGGCTGAGGAGGGAGAGACAATTCAAGGCAGTAAACAGAAGACTGCGGCACTGGTGCCATTGTGAAGGCTTTGGCTTTTATGACCACAGTCTGCTCTTCGGAGACAGAGGCAGTGGTCTGTTGAGAAGATACAGCCTCCACCTCACTCCACTGGGGAAGAAGCTCTTCTCAGCCAAAATGGCTGAGCTGCTCAACCAGGATTTAAACTAAGCTCACTGGGGGGTGGGCGGACAACCACCAGAGCAAGCTCATCAAGCATCAACCGCAAAATCAGCAGGTTAGGATGCTCAAGGGAACCCACTCCTACCCCAGGAACAGAGCTTCTCCATGAGCACAAGGAAGCCTAGGGCCACCAACTGCCTACTTACTTGCCTGTACAGTAATGCTAGGAGTTTGGGGAATAAACAGGAGCAACTGGTCCTGCTAAACAAAAATGACTACAATCTCATAGGTATAATGGACACCTGGAGGGACTCCTCTTATGACTGGACTATGGGTATAAATACCGTGTACAGGAGAAATTTTGCTGAGAAAAGGGGCAGGGGGTGTAGCTCTCTACGTGGAGAGCTACACGTCCCTACAAGCTGAGATTGGCGCCCAAGGAAGATAACTGGAGACCCTTTGGGTTAGAGTACGAGGGGAACGTAGTGAAGGGGATACAATGGTAGGATTCTACTACAGACATCCAAATCAGGAACAAGAGCTTGACCAAGAATTCGCCAGGGAACTGGCCAAGGCTGAATGCTCTCGGTGCATGGTTGTCATGGGAGACTCCAACTACCTAGACATCTCATGGGAAGAGCAGTCAGCCAAATCCAATTGGTCTCAATGCTTCCTTACATGCGTGGATGAGCTCTACCTGTCTCAAGAAGTTTATGGGCCAACAAGAGGTAAGGTGCTGCTGGACCTGGTCCTGGTGAAAGGGGATGATCTAATCAGTGACCTAAGAATCAAAGGGAAGCTGGGTGACAGTGACCATGAGTTGATCATTTCACTATCCATCACAAAGCTGGCAAGTCAGCTAGCAATGCAGTAGTCCTTGACTTTAGGAAAGCTGACTTTCATAAGCTCAGGAGGCTTGTTCTTGAGGCCCTGAGAGGCCATGACACTTGACAGGGAGGGGAGTTCAAGATGAGTGGTTGCTCCTTAAGGAAGCAATCCTAGAAGCACAAGGGGAGTCCATCCCAACCCATAGGAAAGGTGGTAAAAGGACTCAACAACTCCCTTGGCTCAACAGGGAACTCATGGACCTCCTACATCTGAAAAGAGAGGCTTATAAAGGATGGAAGACAGGAAACACCACTAAGGAGGAGTATTCCGTACATGTCTGCACCTTCAGGGAGTGAAGTAGGAAAGCCAAGGCTGCAACTGAACTCCAACTGGCTATACGAATTAAGGACAATAAAAAGTCCTTCTTCAGATATGTGGGGAGTTGAAAGAAAAACAAGGACAACATTGGACCCCTGCTAAACCAGCTGGGGAAGCTAATTACCAGCACCCAGGAAAAAGCCAGTCTGCTTAATGATTAACTTTGCATCGGTTTTTCACCAGCCCAAAGGGACCACCCTGTCTAACATGATGTGGGATGACCAGGGTGAGGATGAAGATATGCCCACCATTGGCGTGGATCTTGTGAGGGACCATTTTGACTGGAAGACCACAAATAAGCTGGTCCAGATAGATTGCACCCTAGACTGCTAAAGGACCTAGCAGACATCATAGTGCAGCCACTGCCAAGGATATTTGAGAACTCATGGTGCTCAGGTGAAGTATCTGAAGATTGGAAGAAGAACAATGTGGTACCCATCTTCAAGAAAGGAGGAAAGAAGACCCAGGAAACCCATTTTGACTGGAAGACCACAAATAAGCTGGTCCAGATAGATTGCACCCTAGACTGCTAAAGGACCTAGCAGACATCATAGTGCAGCCACTGCCAAGGATATTTGAGAACTCATGGTGCTCAGGTGAAGTATCTGAAGATTGGAAGAAGAACAATGTGGTACCCATCTTCAAGAAAGGAGGAAAGAAGACCCAGGAAACTACAGGTCAATCAGTTTGACCTCAATCTCCAGGAACATTTTGGAAAAAATTATCAAAGAAACCATTCTTGACAGGCTAACAGAAGGCAACATTCTGAGGGATAGCCAAAATGGGTTTGTTGCGGGTAGGTCTTGCCTGACAAATCTCATTTCCTTCTATGAGCAGGTGACATATCACCTGGATAAAAGGGAAGAGGTTGATATCATATATTTGGACTTAAAAAAAAGCCTTTGACCTGGTGTCCCATGACATCCTCATGGAAAAAGTGGGCAACTGTGGCCTCAACTACTCCACAGTCCAATGGCTGGGGAACTGGCTCTGAGGTCAGACCCAGAGAGCAGTGGTTGACGGAACTGAATCAACATGGCACTTGGTAACTAGTGGTGTCCCCCCAAGGCTCTGTTCTTGGACCTGTACATTTTAATGTCTACATAAATGATCTGTACACTGGTGTCAGAAGCAGACTGGCTAAGTTCACTAATGACATCAAACTTTGGGGAAGAGTTTCCACACTTGAGGATAGGCTGGTGATCCAGGCTGACCTCAATAGGCTTGTAAGGTGGGCAGATGAAAACATGATGGCATTCAATACAGAGAAATGTAAGATGCTACACCTTGGGGAAAAAAATCCTGCATCACACTTAGAGGCTTGGCAATGCTACACTCACTAGCACCATGACCAAAAGAGACTTGGGGGTCATGACTGACCACAAGATAAATATGAGCCACCAATGCAATACTGCAGCTGGCAAAGCAAACCAAAACTCTGGATTCCATCTACTGATGCATCTTCAGCAAGACCCAGGATGTTATCCTCCCATTGTACTCGGCCTCAGTGAAGCTGCAGCTGGAGTACAGCATCCAATTCTGGGCTTCACAATTGAGGAAAGACATGGAGAAGCTTGAAAGAAGATGTGCATCAGGATCTGAGGGAACACCTGTTCACCAGAGCACCCCACGGGATGACAAGGTCCAACGGCCACAAATTCCTGCAAGACTGTTTTAGGCT
Source organism: Alligator sinensis (assembly GCF_000455745.1). Classification (NCBI taxonomy): domain Eukaryota; kingdom Metazoa; phylum Chordata; order Crocodylia; family Alligatoridae; genus Alligator; species Alligator sinensis. The sequence continues at coordinate 4,379,198 of NW_005841864.1, forward strand.
AGACATAAGGAAAAACTTCTTTACTGTCCGAGCCCCCAAGGCCTGGAACAGACTTCCCCCAGATGTGGTTCAAGCACGTACTCTAGACACTTTTAAGAAACACTTGGATGCCTATCTTGATGGGATCCTTTGACCCTAGTTGGCTTCCTGCCCCTTGGGCAGGGGGCTGGACCCAGTGATCTTACATGGTCCCTTCTAGCCCTAATGTCTATGAAATCTATGAAGTAAAGATCAGGTAAATTATAGGTAAACCAATCGGGCCAGGTAGCAGGAACGTTGAATATGTATAGGTTGCCTCCTGAAGTGAAGCAGCATAGCTGCATCTAGGTGATGATTTGGGTAGGCTAATTAGTACTGATGAATAACAGTTCCAATTTACTTACCCTATGCTGAATAGCCATGCAGATACCACTACTCTCCTTCCAGTTCAGGAGGAATCCCAAATAGATTAGCAGCATATTTCAGTGGAAAGTTTGCTATGTAGAAATGGCTTTAGTCTATATCAACCATTAAGATTTTAATAAACGTAAAACATTTTTATATTTTACTAGATCAAACATAAAGGCTGCTCCCTTGAAAAAGAGAAAAGGAGCTTATCTTTTTGAGGCAATATCTAATCATTCCTCGTCAGCCAGCCCTCACTGCTCCAGCTAGAGAGCAGAGGGGAGGAGCCAGCCTTGCTCTTTGCCACAGAAAGCATAGCCCAGCCCAGAAAAGGGCTGAAAAGTATGTTGGGATGTTGGGGGACTCTAATTCAACTTAAACCAGAAAGGGGTCTGGGACAGAAGTTTCATAAACCAGTTTGACCCGAATCAGTTAAGTCTGATACTACATTCAGCCAGGTTTATCTTAAACCAGTTTCAGCCACTTTGAAGCTGGTTTATGTGCACTGAACTTGTGTTCTGTTACAGCTTTAAACCACTCTCTGATCAATTAAACCAGTTTCTGTGTAACTTCTGTCCCTAGCCCAGGAGAGCATAAAACTGACTTAGTCTTCTCACATAAATTCATATCCAAATAACCTATGATCTCTTCAAATGCTGATGAGGATCTGGGCCAATACCAATTAAACTCTTCGCATTAAGCCCAGAAACACCTGCCTTTCCCACTCCTTTATTAAAAGTTTTGTGAAAATTCTGGCTCAATAGCTAAGGCTTTGTAGCATATCACAGAAAAGTCAATAGTAAAGGGGAGGGGGAAAAAGTAAAACTTGGCATAAAAATGGCCAAATAAAGGTGACATCTTGACACCATCTATATCCACCAGAGGTAAATGAGATAATGCCTAACTGCATTTGTCTCCAGCTAAATAGGCCAACAGAGCAGCTGAGAAAGTTCATTTGGCTTGCCAAGACCCTAAATAGTTGTTATCTCACACAGGACAGATTAAGGGACATTTATTGAAAGACTAGAAGAATCTTTAATTAAAGAGAAGAATAAATCCTTCTGTACATTCATAATATCTGTTTGACTCCAAATTGGAAAAAAAAAACAAAGAAGAGGGGCTCAAAAATGAACTTTTCATAGTATCTAGCATTGCCACAAAGCTTAGTTAAAGAAAGAAAATAATCTAAATAGCCAAAAATAAATATACTGATTTCTTAAACCAAACAAATCAGAGCAAGGAAAAAATGTTTCCTATTTTAATTTTATCCTAATTAATTCTGCAGACATTATTCTTATACTTCTAGAGTTAATTACGAATGTTTAGTATAATTCAATGTTAATATCAGCAATATTTTCTAATAATTTTTAAGTTAATACTGCCATTGCTCAAAAGAGATTTTTGATGGTTATCAGCCATTGTTTGCAATCCTTACTCACAGAGGCATGTGTAATTACTTGCTTAAGAGTTGCAGAAGTTGGGCCTTAAATTTTTAATTTATAATTGTATAGTGCTTTGTCTAATTTTTAAAATATAAACTTTAAATATTTAAGTGTGACATGTAGTAGCATTCTTTGTATTGTGAATAACATATTTTCTTAACCCTGATGAATAATTATCACTGAAAAATGTGTAAGATAGTTCTAAAATCATTATCTCCCATCTGTTGGCTATTTGAGAATCTTGCTTATATACTTCTTTTATGTACATATGGAGTTGTACTCAAGCTTTTTCTCCATCTGCTACTTAGCTTTGCTGTGTCTACTTCTTCCCTAGAGGCCTAAGGAAGGGTACTGTGACACCCGAAAGCATATTTCTGTCTACCCCAACCATACAGTTGGTGCAATAAAAGGTATCATCCAGAATTCTTGCTTCCAGGTTTTAGTTTCCTCTCAGTGCTTTAGGAGATTCATAGAGACATAAATTTTAAGAGCAAAAGAGATCCAGTGTAGTCAGTCATCTATTCTGATATGTTTATATAACACAGGACACATCATTTTATAGCGCAACAGAATCACAGGATTCAGAGACCTCAGGGGTCACCTAGTTCACCCCCTTGTATGAATACACAATACACTATTTCTATAGCATCCCTGACACATGCTTAACACCTTCTTGAAAACCTCCAGTGAAGGAGATTCCACAACTTCCCTTGAGCATCTTGCCCAGTTTACCCAGTACAAATGCCCAGTTTACCAACAGATATGAGGGGGCAGAAAGAGTGCCCAGTCCCCCTCCCCACCTCCAGTTTCAGGCAGCTCCAGGACATGGTTTATAGTCCATATTGCACCTTTGGGACTGGTAAGGGGTAGGGGAGAGGGAGTAGTACACCTTGGGTGCTGAAGAACCCAGAAAAACCCTATCACACAGTGTGGAACTTGCCACATGTTCAAATTATAGTACGATACAAATGACCCATGATGTTCCACATGTAATGAGTAACACCTTTGAGCCTGGTTCACCATTTTTGCAACTAGTTCACCATTTTTACTGCACGATAAGTTGCCTGAACACAAGGCATGTTGCAATTTATCTCAAGATTAACAAATTAACCTCACAATAAATGTAACATCTGCCAGGGGCTTCAGTAACTCCTCATTCCTGCGTTGACCATGTTTCCCTTCTGATTGTAAGGTAGCTGGGAAGCTCTTATTTCTCATCTTTCCACTTGTAAGATTAGTATTTTGTTGAGCCACCTCTACTATGCTTTATAAGGGCTGTCAGTTCTTCTGGATGCCTTTATCCTTAAATATATTATAAGAGGTATCACATCAAGGTTCTGTAAAGTCAACTAAATCATAGCCTTCTTGACATGTGACTTCCGATTCATTCGGCTTGTTCTATATACTCTTGATGTTTGTATATACACATCAAAGATACTTTTCCATCTTCCCCATTAGTTTTCATCTTGCATCTCTTTTGGCTATCCTTCTACAGAAATAGGCCTCTTGGCCTACATCCCTCAGTACTGAATGTATCATGGCCTTTGGTTTTCTTTACATCCTCCATAGAACCTAATTTAAAAATCTTCACCAAGTTAGCTAGATGATGTCTGAAGTAATTCTTCTCAATGTCTGTCAGACAAATCCTATCTTTGTTCAGTCCTTCTCTTTTTTAGAACACCATCCCAAGAATGGGAGCCTTCCTATCAACACCACATTGAGCTATGCATTTGTTTCTATGATGTAGTGAACTCTCCCTAGCCTTTACCTTCATTTTCACTCAATATTTCCTACAGCAGAGGGAAATAATCTGATATGTAAGCAAACACTAAGTACAGCATAGGAGATGGAACTGAATTGGAATATTATTTTAGAAATGAATCCTATTTAAAGCCTGAGAATTAAAATTAAAACTGTATCTAGTTCTGGGCACCCCACTTCAAAAGGGATGTGGACAACATTGAGAGGGTCCAGAGGACGGCCACCAGCATGATCCAGGGACAGCAGGGCAGACCCTACAATGAGAGGCTACGGGACCTGAACCTGTTCAGCCTTCACAAGAGAAGGCTGAGGGGGGACCTTGTGACCGTCTATAAACTCACTAGAGGGGACCAGAAGGGTTTGGGGGAGACCTTGTTTCCCCCAGCGCCCCCCGGGATAACAAGAAATAACGGCCACAAGTTGTTGGAGAGTAGGTTCAGATTAGACATCCGTAGGAACTACTTCACAGTTAGGGCGGCTAGGATCTGGAACCAACTTCCTAGGGAAGTGGTGCTGGCTCCTACACTGGGGGTCTTTAAGAAGCGGCTTGATTCCTACCTGGCTGGGGTCACTTGAGCCCAGTTTCCCTCCTGACCAGGCAGGGGGTTGGACTTCAAGATCTACAAGGTCCCTTCCAACCCTACTTCTATGATTCTATGAAAATGAATTTACTATTTTATTTGGTACGGTTTTCCAATCTTTAGTTACCTTCAATTAATAAATAGGGATGTATTTCTGATTTCAATTTACCTAGCTCCAATTCTGAGTCATTAGATCTGTCTTCCTTCATAAAACTCCATCTACCGAGGTTCAGAATTGCTCTGAAACTACTGGATTTAAGTGTGTGTGTGTGTGTGTGTGTGTGTGTGTGTACATACATATATACATACATCCACACCCACTTTTACGTGGTTTTATCAAATTCAGCCTTGCAAGATTGCTTGAAAATTGAGAATTCATTGTGCTGTTTTTAAACTTTGATATGCATTGAATTTTGATCTCACACTTGTTTAATATTCACTGACTTTGCTGTAGAGTCTCCTAATTATACTAGTGTCACCAAGAACATAATTATGCTTAAATAGTGTACGTGAACATGCAATGGAAAAACATTCTAAGAATATTTTCACTAAATCATGTTAATAAAACTCTTGTAGTAGCTTTTCTAAGAGTAAGCATGTTCTCATCATTTTCTCCCTATTTAATTCAAACACTGTGTGTTTCATATTGTGCCCTCAAAGTATTGTCTAGTGTTTCTGTGCACTTGACAATGTGCCACTTTTACTCAAAAAACTGTTGTACTTCCATGTTTGGTGAAGGAATTCCTTCATATAAATGCAGTGTGTAAAGCCCTTTTGGAACCTTTATATAAACAGCAAAAAAAAACCCAACCCATTTTGAGCTTTTTTTTGCCTTTGTTAAAATTACATTTCTAATTCAAGAAATACAATCTATACATATAAAAGGCTTAGTCCATCTGTCTGTGTGTTTGCCTGTCCACAAAGCTCTTTAAATGCAAATAGCTTGAAAACTGTAAGAACGAGAACATTTGTGTCTTTGCTAAACCATAGCATTTGTTTAGTGACCATGTCAGGATGATCCCAACTTCTAGAATTGGGAAAAAAGTCAGGGGCCAGGGCCCTTTCTACTGAGCTCCTCCTGGGAGGGCACCAGCCCAGCACGTTGGGGAGGGCAGAGAGAGGGGCCAGCTGAGGAAAAGTGGGAGCTGGGCAGAAGCACAAGGCAGTGGGTGAGCAGCGGTGGCCCTGTCCTGAGCCCCGAGCAGGGAAGGAGGCACCTGGGGCATGCCTGATGCGGTGGGGAGGGAAGAGGGAGGGGCCAGCTGAGGAAAAACAGTAGCCGGCAAAGGTGCAAGGCAGTAGGTGAGCAGCAAAGGCCCCATCCTGAGCCCTGAGCAGGAAAGGAGGTGCCCAGGGTAAGCCTGGCATGGTGGGGAGGGCAGCGGGAGGGGCCAGCTGAGGAAAAGTGGGAGCGGGGCAGAGGCACGAGGCAATACACAAGCAGGGGTGGCTCCATCCCCAGCCCCAAGCAGGAAAGGAAGTGCCTGAGGGCAGTGTGGAGGAAGCCCCAGGGTGTGGGTAGCTGTTGCAAGTTGCAGAGCTCGCCTGCCCTTGCCTTTGCTCAGCAAAGAGGCACACAGGCGGCAGCCGGGTGTCAGCATGGGCATTTCCGCCTCCAGCCCACTGGACAAGAGCAAGTGCAGGAAGGGACTGGCATCTTCAAATGTTCAACCTATTTTAAGTTTTATAATATTTAATTTATTTAATAAATATAAAAAGTAAAATCTATCTGTTTTTGTATAAAAAGGTACAGTAGAAAGATTACCATAGTAAAAATAATAATAATTAAAAAAAATCAAACAAGTTGCCTAATTCTGTTCTCTCTCTAGTTTTCACACAGAGAGAGAGTGATTCCTACTCTCAGTGGAGTTACTCCCAATTTTTACTATCAAGAGAGCAACTTATATTTTCTAAATTTCTATATTTTTACACATGAACATAATTTATTCTGTTCCATTTAATCTCATTAAGTGTGTAGGCAGAATACAGCCTGATACCCTACCTTGAAGGAGGTACTGTATGACAAAAATTTAAGCAGGAATTTTTCTTGGGGCATCTTTTGTGCCCCTAAATTCAATATAAATATTAATATCATACTATATATATTTTTAGAACTGAATTTCTAACTACATTTTATCATCATTTTACAGGTATGCAGTTTTATGCTATACAGTTTTAGTCCACTAAAATCCACTGGGTGGTTTGTTATCATTCACTTTATTCAGTTTTTAGTGGTGAAAGGTATTTACAATTCTAAATACTGCATTATTTCCACTTCAGTGGTTTTATAGTTTAGCCACAATTGCCTTGATAGACTCTAACATGTATAGATAAAATTAAAGTTAACCTGCTTCAGCTATAAAAGTTAATTTAATAATCAGAAAAATATGAATCCAGTTCAAAAGAAAGTTTCAAAACCTTTCTAGATTTTAACAATAAAAAGAACTCAAATATGTTATTATTATTCAGCTAGGTCTGTTACTTCTTCACACTTAGATGTCATGACATCATGACATTGCATCTCTTCAACTGAGTTTTTAAATGAGTCTCAATATGAATTCACTGCCTTATGCATTTTTTTAGTTGTTTCAGATTTTGCAAATTAATTTTCTAAAATATATTGAGATCATGCAACAGAAAAGAACAAACACTAAAGTATTAGTGCACAGAATTCCAAACGCCTAGTCCAATTGGAAATTAAGAAAGTGGAAAGGATTCGCTGTACTACCACCTATGAATTATATTAACAAGAGATTATGAACTCCTTGAACCAGATCTAAGTTTGTTTGTGTGTCATCTAAAACAACCACATCCTGATCATGATCAAATTCCTTGAGTGATGGTATATAATGACTCATAATAATAAAAGGAGGAAAATTTTCCTAATGGGAAAAATCTATACTATGTGCCAGGAGTATTTCAGGAGCACTAGAAGAGTTCCAAAGGGGATCATAAAGTGCCCTGAAATTGGAATTTTGTTTTTTTTTTCTTCTCATTTGTATGAGTTTGGGAGGTAACAGGGGGGAAATAAGAATGGGTTAAAAATTAAAAATATAATAATAAAGTTTACTTTTGGTTTGTAATTCTGCCAGTTGTACATCACACACATTAGAGTTATAACAAAAAAATAATCTATCTAAACAGCTATATCTTTTCATTCAATAGATGTAATCTTATGAAATCAAAGATTTGGGCTTACTGCAACATGTTTATTTCCTGTTCATGGTACAGCGGAAAGGACAGATAACTCCTTTCAGCCCTATTTGACGATATCCAGTGCTCAAACTGTTGATTTTACAGTCCTTGAAGAATCTGAAATGTGAGCATCAGCTTACTTAGCCATGGAGTCACATGCTACATTGTATTAACAATGCTGCAGGGAGAAGAAAATGTAATGGGGAAAGTTGTGGCACAAAAATTAGGGGCAAACGGGCTAAAATCGTTAAATTAGTGACCATGAGCAACTGAAATTTCCTATGGCATATGCTTTCACAATGGCCAGAAATATGCTCATATTTTAATGCTTCAGGCGCATTGCTACAAATGAACTGAACTTTTCACTAAATAATTTATGATAAAATATGTATTTTCTGACATTACATTTTCAGTGCTTGGAAAGAATTGATCTGATTTACATAATATGCTTGAGTTGAGAATTTGACTTTTAAAAAAAGGCCCAGCCTAATAATGTGTTTGTAGTTCAGCTTCCAAATGCATGTGTCAAGTTAAGTTGCATCTTCAAGTGTTTTTCATTAATCAATGTGCCTGTGTTAAAGGATTTTAAAACAGACAAATTACAAAATTATCTACTGTCCTCTGGGATAATAAATATTTATGCAATTTGGGAATTCTTTTTTCAAATTCCATCATGAAAGTTTTGAATGCTGTAGAAACAGTAAAATAGGTTTTAAGTTTCCTTCACAACTTTCACAGACTCAGTGCGCACGTATACATGTGCAGTTTATTCTGCAGTGGACTAATTTACTTCTCAGTAAACTGTCACCATCTACACAGCATGGCAATTAGGCCACTGTAGACTAATTTACCAGCACAATTGAATAGTCCTGTCAGATAGAGATACTATCTGATGGCGGAGTAAATTACTACGCTTAAACAAACATGTAGATGGTGATGTCAGGATTGATTTATTCCGGTTCAAATTGTGCCAGAGATTATTCAGTCGCATTAATTGCATGTGTAGGTCCACTCAGTGAAGACTTAGTTATCCTTTGCTCATACTGGCCAAGGAAAAGAAAGAACTCCCCTCCCCACCCCTTGCCTTTTTAGCATCTTAGCAGCTCATCTCAAGGTATAACTGGGCAGCTTTATCAGTGGTGCATGGGGCAGAAGCAGTGGCTGGGTTGTGGTGGCACTGCTACTTTTGCACTCCCCACCTTCCCCTGCCCCCAAGTCAGTGCCTCCACCACTTACTGATTTCATCATGCCACCATTTTGAGCAACACTCAGAGTATACTTTTGCCCTTGCATAAGTCCAATTTCATGCAATAGAGCTAACAATACTTAACATTTAGTGCTTTTGCAGTGGCTTCCATCTGTATATACTGCTTTACAAAGCACTTTGGTATAATTATCCTCATTTTTTAAAGATAGAAAATTGAAGTATCAAGCAGTTAAGTTATACATCTAAGGTCACAATGTGAGGTAGTGTTAGAGACAGGAATAAAACCTGAGTCTCATGATTATCAATCTAATCTCATTTGAATGACCTTATAGCCTCCTAAGTAGAAAAAACTGGAAACACATGAAGTTTTTTTTTAACTTTTTATTATTTTTATTATTTAATTTTTAATCAAATATTGGGGGGTTTCTGATTTAATTCAGCCCTATCTAGCCTACCTCTGTGATATGGCATTATTAGATAGCTAATCAAATTAAAAGGATGAAATATACTTGAAAAGTTTCTTAGTGTATTACACAAATATTTATTCTTCTTTAGCATACTGCATGCAACTTTCTTATCTTTGTTTTTTATTAAATTTTTGTTTTGTAGAATGAAAAAAATTAACTACCCAGGAATTTACACCAACCCCTAACTCAGAGGGTTGGAATGCAATTCTCTATAATAATTTAATTTAGTATGATAATACTCAAAGATATCAGTTAAGATCTCTTTTGTTCCATGGTATTTCATATGCACTTTTCATCAGTACCTTAATTTATATGACTATTATTTACCATGTTCAGTTTTCTCTCTCTCATCCTCTCCCCAGGGGAAAATGTGTGTGCACAGTGAGATTTTGTTTGTTTGATTTTTGATGGGGCTTTTGTGTGCTTCTGTGAAATGATTATATATTAAGGTCAAAGAATTGCATCTTGTTTTGGGAATGGAAAATAGGATTGTATTAGCATCCTTAATTCCTGTAGGATTTTGTTTTACTATCTTGAATGGTCCCTAAGGAAATGTCTGAACAGACAAGCTTAATTGCGGTAGAACGTTCCTCTAGTAGCAGAATTTTCCAGCATGGTCCTCATCTCGAAACTTTACATGGCCTTGAAAATACCTTGGGCTCAGGCAACAAAGCACCTTGAAAATAAGGACCAAGACCTCGAATTCGACTGAATAGTTGATGCATAATCAGTGCACAGAATGGAGAATTAGATCACCATTGCCCTAGTCATGGTTTAGATATATGTGAAAACAATTCCTTTTCTTGACAAGCTTACAAAAAATAGTATTCCACACGTCTACTGTGACAAGCTGCATCTTTTTCTGATACATTGGAAAATGGCTGTTTGGGAGTTCTATATCCCTTCAACCTTCCTATTTAGATCTCTATATCAGATCCAAAACTGAAAAACAACCTGTGTTTTTTTTTTGCAGTGCTTATTATATATCAGAAGCAGGTATAATTTTTCACAGTAAGATAGCAATTTTAGATTCTTTTAATTTTTTCCGTTGTCAAGAGATTCTTTTAGCATCTTAGTATTTTTAAAATCCTTTTCTTAAATGTCTGTGAATGCAGGGTACTGGACTTAATGGCAAAGGAGGCTCCTTCCTGTCCTATGTTCCCTGTAATTGTTTTAATTATATGGGTTCCTGGTACTGTAAGTAGGCTTTCTTGAGTCAGAAAATAAATCAACCTCAACACCATACTGACATTCATGCTACTGCATTGCACTGTAGGCAGTTTTGGAAAACCTTAAAATATTTGAAGAGGGAGATCACTTCAGCTAACCCCTGCTCTAAATTCAGATCCTTTTTAGACCTTTTGGGTGGGTCCCCACAAGCAGGAACATGCATTTTCCCAGGGACAAACAGCATCAGCACAATATGTGCCACTGCTACTTGTCCCCAGGAAACCCCTGTGCACATGTGCGCTGGCATGTGGCAGATTACCTTGGGCGGGCCAGCACCTGGGCGGGCCAGCGTCTGGGTTGGCCCCAGCAGCCTTACCTGAGGTTCTGGGGGACTCCGGGAGCTTCAGCCCCAGTGATCCTGCAGCAGGAAGCCTGGTTGGCAGCTGAAGTGTGGCTCCGGCCAGCCAGGCTCCGTTTTTGGGTAATGCATGCTGCCACTATGTGCACTGCCCTGCTTTTTTTGTTATGGATCACCTGGTGTCTGACCTCGCCCCCCACTGCAAAATTAGCAGTCCAGGGAATGGTTGCATGTATGGGCCTGTGGCGCCACATACCACACATGTGTGTTCATCTGGGTGTGCTCTTTGTGGGTAACTTTCTCATATTCATGTTATCAAAGCTTTATATCAAGGTGCAACTTACAGAGTTAAAAAGTAATTCTAAACTTGGGTAAATATTTCAGAATAAATTTTGATGTCAAACAAAGATGCATTTTCTTACTTTCACTATTTAGCATTAGAATTTTCATTATAAGGATGAGTTTGGAAAATTATAATACAGATACCACATAACTCTACACCGAACTGTGAGGCACTGGAAGGATTCAGCTCCAGATCCAACAAAACTGTGTCTATGTTCCTGTCAGTACTAGGGACATACTCACCATACCTGGAACAGCATACCTTGAGAAAACTAGGCTTCCTGTCACCTGCAATAAGAGCTCTTCATTGGAAGTTACACATTTTTCTCTCATCAATAGGAGTGCTTTTGAACTCAGACTTCTTAAACTCTACTCCGGCCTACCAGCAATAGATGGGTGTGGGTACATCAGCCACTCTCCCTATACCAATTAGAATATTTTGGAGAAGAATGGAGAGAAGAGGTTGTGGGGGTTTCCCCTGGGATGATTCCTATTAAGAGAGAAAAACAAGCAAAATCTCCTTTTTCAGGGAGGAACAACAGTTGCAGCAAAAGAGGGCCTGTGAACAGCAGATTGCAAGGTAAGGAGCTAAGAAGTTTAACTGAACTTCAGAAAAAGGTGTGAGCACAGTTCAAGACAGGAAGCATCTCACTGAGTTCCCACTGAGTTGCCTAAATCATATTCACAACATTTAAAGCCCCAGTTCAGAAATAGAGTAAGCACAAACTGAAGTACATCCATACTAACAACCTTATTTAAATGTGTCTTAACTTAAAACACCAATTTAGGTTTCACTGGGATTTAAACATATGATCCTGAACAGAGATGTTTCCTTGAATGAACATATTAATGTAAAACAATTCATGTAAGTATTAATTACTAGAAACCAAATGTAGTGCAAGATCAGTGAAATCTGTACTATATTTATTATACCTAATAAATAATGGTCAAACTTGTGGATCCTCAAAAGAAATATAGCTTACTTTTCTATACTGAGACATGTTCAATACATTCTCTTGCTCAATACACTTTTTCCTTTTATAATAGGACAACGACCATGAAATTTCACCCTCATATTCTCTTAACCACAAGATATTGTCTTTATATTGTTTAGATTATAAACAGTATTTATTAAATTAGTTGTTAAATTAAATGAGATCTTATTATCCATTTGAAAAGAGATTAGCCCATTTCTGCAGTCAAGGAACTTTATGTTTTTGCAACTTAATGTTCTTTGTTGTTCAGGTCTAATGGAGAATGGGATTGATCCAACACACAGTGAAGTCAATGTGAGACTATCCATTAATTTCAATGGGCTTTGGATCAAGCTCTGTGTAAACAGCTGTATGCACCTGATTAAGTTTCAGTACTGCAGAGTGTAAAAAAAAATTTATGTTAATCTTGTCCTTTTGTACAGCATGCATTAAGTTTTAATGTACTCAGGAGGATACTAGTGAAACTGCAATAATTATATGTGAAACTTTACTTTGCATTTCCATTTACAATGTATTATTAAATACAGTACATCTATTCTATAATCGTCTTCCAAGAAACTAAAGAATCTGGATATTATTAGAAACTGAAGAATCCATATATAATTTTAAAGTATTTTTCAAAAAATATCTTTATTAAAAAGATAGTAAATGTATATATGGGTACCAGTATATAGGTGCCAGTTTCACAACAGACATGATGACAGTACCTAATAGAAATTATGCTTAAACTCTGCTGGTACCTAGTGACAGGCTGATAAATGATAGTATTTGCTTGTTCTTTGGTTCTGGGTTCAACTGTGCTTTTGACACTGTTTAAGTAGCTGGTAGAACTTGACAAATAATTCTTTGTAATAAGGAAGTTTCAAAATTTAGGACTCAATCTTACTTTGCTCTACCAGATACCTAAGACTTTGTAGCAACTTACCCGAAAATGTCTTCCCTCACGAGGGTGGTCCTAAGGCTGACTCAATTGGATGGAAAAGAATGTAAGAGTCCTAGTTGAGGAGCAAGAGCATATAATATGGTGCCCAAGTATGTAGCCCAGAGACCTAAGTAATCCTTTGGGAACAAAGGATGCTTATGTTCCGCTGTTTATACTTTTTATCTATAGACAAATACAAAATGCATGAACAGTACTGGGATCAGCTTCCAGACCCCCTGGCTCCCTTCTTCCCAGGAGAGTGCCCTCTTCCCTAGGCATCCGAATCAGGCTCTACTGTGCAGCCTTTCCTTCTCACCCTGTCACTCCAGTGGACAGCTTCAGAAAATGGGATACTGAAACTGACCACTAAACCTGTAAGGATTGGGTATTAGGTGGTCTTGCCTAGTGGGTAGGCCATCGGGGAGAGCTAGAGACTGAAACTTGGGGGTCAAGGGTCACACAGAGAAAAGGAGCTAGGGTATAAGTTACCAAATCCAAGGGGGAGTTAGAGGTAGAGTCCAAGTCACAGATTGAGTCGGTGCTGTAAAGCTGTGCAGTTCTGTTAAGTCATGGCAATATACTGCTTTAAATGGCAAAAAAACCAAACAACTTCTGTACACACCTTGGTAGACAGCAAAACATAAGGTGGTGAGGGGCTGGGGGACCGAGGGAATGTGTGCAGACAATGGCTAATATTAGGTAACTCATTTTGATAATGTTTGCCTAATTGTGAACTATAAACAAAAGTAAACTATGAAAAAAATAACAATGTCAGAAATGTATAACTGCAGTTTCTGGATTTGGTAAGCACTGAATTCACAAGAGTAAATTAAAAAAAACAAAACAAAACAAAAAAACCAACCCCTCAAAGCAAAAAAACCCCCAACCCTATAACACTGATATTTTATATTGGTAGAGTAAGTTTAAATATTTATTCTCCTCTGATTACTATTGCACAACAGCTACTGACATGAATTTAAGTAAGCTATATTCATTAGAAGGACTAGCTCTCCTGGTTTTACTATTTACACACCAGGGTTTTTTCTTTAAATCTTTACAAAGATTATATAGAAAATGCCACTGTACGTAAAACTATATTAGGTTGTTTTGGTGTTAGAAGTAAGAAAATGAGGAACATCTAATCTTGATACTATCAGGTTCTAGTATTTGATATTGTTGTTTTAATTTTCTAATCTTGTGAAATTGCATACATGACCATTCTAGGAGACTATGTCATTTGTTTGTTTGTTTTAAAGAGTTAGCTTAATGTTTAAAGTATTTTATTAATTGGAAGTGTTCATGGAGAATTAGGCACACTTCTCTTAATACTATTAATAGGATTTGCATGGTCAATTCTCTATGCACAAAGCTAAAGATATAACCCTTTAAAGAAGCTAATATAAGGTAAACCCCTGCTGGTAAACCTCATATTAGAAAACAAGACTGTTTTTTTAAAGAAGATATATGTAGTCCAGAAACAGTGGTAGGCTATCTAACATATTATAAAATGAATTATTTTTAAATTAGTGTTGTGTCCTTTGCTTTTATTTTTAATCCTTGTGTTCTCTGCTCTTCTCAAATTGTACTTTACTAACTAAAAACCTCTCCTTATCTGATCTTTGAAATCTAATTTTTTTTAATAGACTACCTACACTTTTGACATGCAAAGTATATTACTTCATATAGACACCAGAATACTTGCAAGGACCCACCCTGGTTATGAGTCTTAACCTTCTTTATACTGCAATTTGCCATTTCTCTTTTAGCTCAATACCTCTAAAAGCTGCAAATTATGAGCACATTGCCACTAAAGTAAATAGACCTTCAGACATTTTAAGGTCAGAAAATTGTATTATGATGCTTTAGTCTGATTTTATGCATCAACTCCATTATTTTACCCAGAGATTTCTGTATCAAGTAAAAAATTATTTTTTATTATAACACCCAGTGTAGTCAAAATTGTGGCTCTATTTTATTGGAACCTATACAAATATATATAAAAGTAGCTTCTTCCTGTAGAGTGGGTACACCTACAATTACTGCAATTAATGCTACTGAATATACTCCAGCTCAGTTTGAATCAGGGTAATCTAATCTTGACATCACCACCTACACATTGGTTTAAGCACAGTAATTTACTACGCTGCTGAATACCACTTGTATGTGATAAGACTATCCAGAAGCACAATTAAGTCTGCTGGCTAGTTTCTGAAGTACAATTCTGTCTGCCAGCTAGCTCTGCAAACCGCACCAGCAGGGGTGTGCACTGTAACACAAAGCAGTAGCACAGATCAGTCTACTGTACTCTAGCTGTGACACACATGTAGATGGTGACACTTTACTGCACAGCAAATTAGCCTGCTGCACAGTAAAGTATCTCATATAGACGCACCCAGCAAGCATGTCTATACATGCATTACTGTGCTGTAATTAAGGCACATTGGCCAGATCCAGACTTGCAGGCATGTGTGGTTTGCAGCACCAAAAACCTCTTTGCAGTGCCACAAACCACACATTTCATGTTAAACTGTGCCCTGTGCTGCTAATTTCTAGGGCTGGGGAAAAAACTGCTACTAGGATATCCTGGTAGGAAAAAAAAAAAGCAGAAAAAGGGGGGGTGCAAAGCATGTCATAGTGCCATGTAGTGGGACAAACATGAAGGGTCGGGGCAGGCAACCCAGGACTGCCTGCTCCCCTGTCTGCGCACACTGTTGAGCTCCTGCACTGAGGCACCCTGTGCCCCAGCCAGCCGAGGAGTGGCACATGGAGAAGGGGGGGTAGAGCAGGCAGCCCCTGTCTATACTTACTGTGGGGCCCCCATCTTGAGACACCCTGTGCCCCATCCAGCCACTCCCCAGCTGGCTGGGGCACAATGTGCCTCAAGACAGGGGAACAGGCAGCCCTGGGCTGGCTGCTCCCCTGTCTCTTCATGACTCATCGTGGGGACTCCACTGTGGAGCCCCTGCACTGAGGCACATGGTGCCCCCAACTCGAGGCACGCAGCACCTCAGGCAGCCACTTCTCAGCTGCCTGGTGCACAGCGTGTCTTGAGACAGGGGAGCAGGCAGCCCTGAGCGGGCAGCAGAGTCCCTGTGCTGAGGCATGCGGACATAGGGGAATAGCCAGTGCAGGGCTGCCTGGTTCCCATCTCTGTGCCCCAGCCACCCGGGGAGTGCCTCATGACAGGGGCTTCACAGTGCACAGAGACAGGGGAACAGCCAGCCTTAAGCTGCCTGCTCCTCCATCTCGATGTGCCGCTTCCCTGCTGGCTGGGGCACAGGCTGCCTCAGTGTGGGGCCTGTCTGCTGGCTACCCCGCTCTGAGGCCAGCCTGCTTTGCAACACATGGAGCAGCGGGACAATGTGTCCTACTGGAAATTGCACCAGCAGGGGCATGCACTGCAGCACGAAGTAGCAGCACAAATTTGTGCTGCTATTTGTGCTGCTGCAAACACACACCCCTACTTGTGTAGATGTAGCCATTAAGTTTAGTGTCTGTAATAGCAGGTACTAAATTAATATACCATAACTGGCACAACTGCGCAGTAGCTCTGGCAGATGTGTATGTTTTAGATAACCCTAGTAGACTAATTCTACTGCATATTAGCATGGCTCTTGCCATGACATACTAATGCACAGTAGAATTAGTCTACTGCTCTTCAAGTGTCTTGTGTAGATGTGCCCAGTGTCTGCACACACCTCTTCTGTAAGCCATAACCATGTCTCAAAACTAACTCAGAGTGAAAGTTTTCAGGTGACACTTTTTTTCCCCCCACAGAAAACTGTGTACTTATGTCAACCAAAACAATAAATGATTCCCTGTTAAATCTGTCAAGTTGTATAAATATTTCAGAAAAGTTCAAATGTTAAACACTGTTATTTCCTAAGTTCTGTCATTTCGTAACAATTTTTTTTTATTTTTTAAATGCTGTTTCACTTAGAGATTTACCTAAATTCAATGTTTTAAAAACCTAAAAAGTAAAAATCTTGCAAAAACAAAACAAAATCTAACTGCAAATCTAACAAACCATTTTGTTCCAGATAAGCCTATATTTTGTTTTGATTGTTTCAGTGGAAAACTGAAAACACTGTTTCACTTTGACCCAAAAGCAATTTTTTTTTCAGTTGAACCAATGAACTGATTCAGGACTGAATGAATGTTGACATATCCTGATGGAAGGCATAATGCAAAAATCCATTATGTGTCAGGTGTGCAATCATGTTTTGTGAGAAAAGTTGTGTAATAGTTTTCAGCTCATGACAGGTATCACAAATACCATCATATAGTGAGTGCAGGAAAGTAATGATTTTTCTTCATGACAACAATAAATACTACCAAATTTTATTTTTAGAAATATAGATATCACCCATCATAAATATAATATAGGGCTGCTTACAGACATTAAAAAAAACAAAACTGTGTGTTATTTATAGCTCAGCATGCCCCCGCATCAGGTGCAGCCCATGCCTAGAAGAGCTATCTTGTTAGTTCAACCTTGCTCACACAACGTCTGTATAGATCAGGCGCTTCAGCAGAGCTTTCTGGTGCTTTTATCTAATAGCAGATTCAATATAACAGCTGATTAGATGAAAGTGCAAAAAGCTCTGCTGAAGTGCCTGATCTATACAGAGGCTAGGGAGCCAGGTCAAATTAATATGCTCCCTCTTCCGGTAAAGCGCTGTTTTTTTATTTTTCATGTCTGTCAGCACCCATAGATTGTGAGCTCTCTAAATTTTAAACTGTCATTAAAAATATATAGAATTGTGTTTTCTTTATAAATTATTTAGATGGTAACTAAAGATAAACTAACTGAATTAAACATGAATACTAACAGAAAATTGTTCATCATTAGTGCATAAGCCTAATTCCAGTCTGCATGTAAAAAAGTTTGCCAGGTCCATTTTATCAAAGACACCTTTTAGAGAAGTCTGTATTCTTAAAAAGAAAAGAAAAAGAAAAAGAAAAGAAAAGAAAAAAAGAATCCATGCTTGGTGTGCTAGAAATGCTATGGCTACACTTTGAAAAGAAATGGGTTCCTATTGACTTTTTGTAAGATTTTTTTTGTAAGATTGTAATATTAGCTGCTTAAGTGGGTCACTGTATCTTATTCATTTGCTGGCCATTTAAAAATGTGACTTAATTTGATTTCTGTATATAGCCATTTACTCTTACTCACACATATTTGTGTTAGTCACTGAAGAAAGCCAAATAATTTATTTGTGATTAGAAACTATTGGAATGCACAGAAAAAAAAAAATCAATAAACTTTAAGAGACCTGGCATGCAGCATAACTTTAACCAATGTGCTAGGCATTTTGTAGAAGAGTTTTCACTGTGGCGCAAGATAATTTTCCTTTTCCGTTCTTTACAATTATCTCTCCTAATGTGACCAGGATGGTTTAGTTAGCATCATCATTAAAATTCCAATCTAACTTCAGTTAAAATCAAAGAAAACCTTTCTGTTCACTTCCATTGCAGTTGGGTCAGGTCACAGTTACAAACATGACTAAGGACTCTTGACCACCTGACGCACCATTATTAATATCCAACTTATGCAAGACCTTAGCTTCCTGGAACTAAAACTACCAGTGCTAATCTGCTATTTTCCCCTTTATATTATAAAAGGATTTAAGGAGAGTACTTTAGCATGTCAACACTTATGATGTTACTATATTAATTCTCAAGCCTTACACACGAATATATTATCTCCATTACGTATGCAATACTTGTCAATACAAGTAAGATCTGGGCAAAGAACATTCATTTTTAAATGATACTACCCAGTTACTGGTACAAAGAATAAGATCCATAATTAAACCCATAGTCTGCATCCACACCTGCAGATACGTGCAGTCTGTGCTATCACACACCACACGCATTGCACATTAAACCATACACAGTGCTGCTTATTTGCAGCACAGGAGCAAAATTTGCTACCACCCAGTAGCAAACCCCCCCCCCCGGAAAAAAACGTGGCACAAAGCAGGCAAAAATAGCATGGACAAATGTGGAGACAGGGGAACTGAGGGCTGCCTGCTCTCCTATCCCTGCACACTGCAGAGCCTCTGCACTGAGGCACACTGCACCCCAGCCAGTTGTGGAGCGGCTGGTTGGGGGGCAGTGTGCCTTGAGATGGGGGAGCAGGCAGCCTTGGGCTACTCCTCGGTTGGCTGGGACACCATGTGCCTCAGCTCAGGGGCTCCACAGCACGTGGAGACTGGGCTGCCTGCTCCCCTATCTCCACATGTTGCTCCCCTGTTGGCTGGGGCACAGGGTGCCTCAGTCAGGGGATGCCTGCCGGCCAGCCCCACACTAAGGCACCCTGTACCCCAGCTAGCCTCCCTCCCCCTGCAGCACATGGCACCTGGCTGGGAGGCCAGAAGAGCACAGCACAGGCATTTTGCCCACAGAGGGACATGTCCCACAACAAAGCTCAGATGCAGGGGCATGTGCTGCAGCACAAAGCAGTGGCATGAATTTGTGCAGCTGCAAGCATACACCCCTGCTTGACTGGACGTAGCCGTAAAGATGATCCTACCAAAAAAGTAGAAGGCATACTTTTTTCATGTACTTGCACAAAAATAATTGAAAGTTGGACATGAAAAAGCAGCCCAGATCTGTCCTGACATAGTCCATTCCTAAAAATATACTGTACTTGCTTGGATTAGCATTGAGAGGACAGTTACCTAATCCTAAGCAATATACACACATGGCTATTGGTACTTTAAGAACAAGACAGCAACATAAAACTAGCAGACTCAGCTATCTGCTGTATTAAATACTTATACTGAATGGGTTGGCTGGAGGGAGAATGGAAAACATATTACTATAGATTCTGGCAGTATATATTACTAGGATTCAAAGGATCTTGGTTTGTACTTCCAGCATTCTGATGATTCTCTTTATTTTTAAGAGGATTTCATTAAAATTATCACAATAAAAAGGAAAATAAAATCAATTCAAATTACACATTTAAATGATTTTTTTAATCTTCTGTGACTATTAACGACTAATAAAATATATATTTCCATCAGTCTAACAGAAACATAAAGAGCATGTCTTCCCTTTAAAATTTCAGCAGCTAGGACATGTTTACAGAGCAATTCTCCCACATGAGCCCCCTGTTTGAAATGTGGCTATCTAAAACTGTAACTATGTATAATTATTTCTATATCTGCACAGATCTATTGATATACAATATATAGAGACAAGATTATCAACCTACTGATTCCAAAGTGAAGCAACATCAAGATACAGAGTGGAAATAATGTTACTATTTTTAGTTAACTCTACTACTGTCCAGAAATATAGAATTAGCAGAGGGCAGGAAAAATGAAAGCACATCAGGAAAATTAAAAAATCATCACATAACAACAAATCTAATGCTCATACTCAAAGACAGCTGAGGAAATATCCATACAAGAGAAAATGGATTGCCTGAGGTCGATGATGTGAGAGAACTCATCACACACTGTTCTTTTTAGAGCCATATTACTGTTTAACTGTAGTCGTGACACTTTGTGCATTAGATTGTTAAATCTCCAGAACCAGCATTAATTGAGGTCAAGCACATTTTGTTCACAATAGTTACGTGAAACATTCAGTCTTCAAAATTGTATATTAGGAATTCAGTTAAGGGAGGCACTCTTCCTTCTAGGTACTACTGAGCAAATGTCCAAATACGTGAGGTACTGATATATGACAGCCTTCAGATGAAACATTAAAATATGGTTCTGCCGGCTCTGGCACTTTTAGAACTATGCAATATACACTAACCTTGAGGTCATCGCTGCAATTTTAAGAAAGCCAAATGAGCTAGTTCAGCCCCAAGTTCTCTGTACTTCATTAAGAA
This sequence comes from Alligator sinensis, assembly GCF_000455745.1. NCBI lineage: Eukaryota > Metazoa > Chordata > Crocodylia > Alligatoridae > Alligator > Alligator sinensis. The sequence continues at coordinate 4,399,874 of NW_005841864.1, forward strand.
AAATGATCAGTTTCCCACTTCAGATTTAAGTGGTTTACAGGGATGCCTGCATTTCCATGGTTCTACTGCAAGAATTTACTGATGTACTTTTCAGCCATAAACAGAGACAAGACTATCAACCCGTGATTCAGTAGTATCAAGCGATGTGAAATATTTATAGTCACCATTAGGGAGCTTCTTGCTATACTCTGTAGTGCAAGATACACAGCAAAGAAGATGTACCAATTTACAACAGTTAAGAAATTGGCTAATTTCAATGGATTTAGTAAAAAGTTACTGGAGTAACACAGTAATTCTTTAACACATTGGCATTTGAGTGATTACCACTAAGGAAAGTCAAGCCGTGCTTACAATAAAAGAACAAGGGGAAAAATCTTTGATTACCTAAGTTTTCATGCTCACAATTTAAAGAAAAAAGAAAAACAATGACATTTCATTCCACTTCATAATCACTTGGTGCTCTGTGATCAATTACTTTGCTTCAAATCAATTGTTCCTTGTCAGATTCTAAGCACAGCACAGAGAACCTTTCTGTTTCTTTCTTTCCACCCCTCAGCATAAAATCCCTTTCCCTCACTTCCTTATGTAGTGCCAGCAGGTGGAGTTGTTCAGAGAATTGGTTGTCTCCACTTAAACTTGTAGGAGGTTCTTTAAAGGCTCCCTAAGGAAGAACTCTTCTATATGTTAATTTCCTTTTTTTCTCCTTTAAGTTGGTAACCTGAACCCCTGCTTCTCAAAGGTCTGTCTGCTTCTTGCCCCTGCTTTCCACAAACTGCCCCTGAAACAAAAGCACTAAGAGCAGCTATGTACTACCATTTCCAATTATATCAGTCTGAGGGTTCTGCAGAGAGTTTCTGTCTCCTCTCAGAAGCGGGTTTGTACAGCATATGCTACCTTGCTCGACCACTAGCTAGAGAGGACAGAAATTCATCTCTTTTTCAATTTAGGAAATGGATTTGTTGAAATCATATTTCAAGGGGGTGTTTGATTTCAACAAATCATGAAAAAAAGCTAGTGAGGATTTAAAAACCTGCCTACCACACTGGTCTCAATCAGAAATCTGCCTACTTTCCTGTCTGCTTACTTCCCAGTAGGCTGCTGGAAGGCCCAGGCTTCTAGATCTTTGGAAACACTCTTGTTGGGCTCATGGGAATGGGGGACCTAAGTTCCCATCACTCCCAAGTATCTGCTGCACATTTTGCTTGGCAAGCCATCATTAAGCGGAAGTCCCAGTGCTGCTTGGCTCCTGAAGAGCCTGCCAGGTAAATCGAGAAGCAGCCAGGCATCTGGAAAACCTGGGAACTATACACTTAGTTCATCACCTAATAAAGATTACTGACAGACTTAAATTCTTGTGACCTTGGCCCAGTCCTTCAGCTCCTTCAAATGTCAAAGACTCCAGGGGAACCAACATGTTCATGGATCTGTGAGTCTGGAGCAGCCACTTGATGGACTGCCCCAAAACCAGGGAAGAGGAGAAACATTGCTTTCAGCTGCTATTATCTTTTTTCTTTACAACATACAGGTCCATAAAAGTTTTCAAGCTTTCTGAATCAAATTAGAAAAAACTCCATCAGACCAACTGAGAGTTTTGCCACAGATCTTTCAAGTCCTGTCTGTCACTTTTGTTTCCTACACACCTGTAAATCACAATCAAAAACTCCGTTTCACCAGAAACAATTACATTTTTTGTTTTTACTATTTTTGAAGTGCTCGTTTTGTGCTATCAGTCCTACTCGTATCTTGCAACATTTCTTTTCACTCTACTCTGCACTGATTCTTCTTGTAGCTCCATTTCCAATTCTAGTCAATGCCTCTAGCTACTCTCACTTGCCTTGTTCACTCACCTGTCTTATAGTAAGTAATCTAATGGCTAGTCTGTAATGAGGAGGACACAGGTGGCTTATTGATAGCAGCCTTGTTAGTCTGAACCTTTTCAACTGCTCAAATGTTTCAGAGTCTTCATCTATTTTTCAGAGGAGTTTCTTAGGCCTGTTTCAGGTTTTGTCTGGCAATCCTCATTTTAGTTAAGTTACACAAAGAAAGATTTGCTGTTTGTATTTCTTCTAAGAATAATTTGGGTATCTGATGTCCAGGCAATGCAATTACTTTATATGACATTAAATTATGTAATGACAACTTTATTATAGTGTACTAAAAAGTTTTCTGATTATCAGTGGACTTTATTAGAGGTGTGCTGATATATCAGTCCATAAAAGATTGGCACTGATAAAAGGAAAATTGAGATTATTGGCAATCAGCTTTTTTGGGAAAGTGTAGCTGATGTCACTGACAAACGCCACATGCATGAGTGCAGCTGCAGCATGCATGTGGCCAGGAATGCATTTCAGCAGCTTGAAGAGCAGTGTCCAGTCAGTAAGTCTGTGGTGGGGAAGGGGCTATGGGGGAAAGATCGAGGCCCCCATGGTGAGGGAGGGAATGGGGTTGGGACAAGTGCTGCCCAGCCGGAGTGGGACATGATATGGGGCAGAGCTCTGGGTAGCACATCCAGGGGGGTGGCTTCCACTGCTGCACACCCCGCTGTGGGAGGCATGGGGGCATGGGGCCTCCCAGATTTGTGTGTGGGGTGAGGGTGGGTTGCCTGCTACAGGCTCAGGGCCAGGGGCTGTGCCAGCCTCCTCTCAGTGTGGGGTGGGGAGGGGGCTGGGCTGGGGCTGCACTTGGGATGGGGTAGGGCAAGGTGGGTGGCAGTGGCACTGGGAAGGGGGCCCATGGGGTGGGCTAAAGCCACCCCAAAATTCATTGTAGCTCCCCTGTAGCCATCATTTCTAGTGCTGCTACTGCCCACCCTGTCCCCACCGGCTCTGAGCGCAGGCCTGGCCCAGCCCAGCCTGGTCCAGGAAGAGGCCAACACAGCCCCTGGCCCTAAGCCTGCAGTAGGCAGCCTGCTCTCACCCTCCACACAAATCTGGGGAACACATGCCCCTCGTGCTTCCCTCTGGGGTGTGCACAGAAGTGGGGAGCTGCCCCCCCTCCTGATGCCCTGTTCCCCCCAGATAAACTATCCATGGCTCTACCCCATGCCATGCCCCATCCTGGCTGGGCAGTGCCTGCCCCTGCCTCAGCCCCATTCCTTCTCTCACCATGGGGGCCTCAATCTGCCCCCTCCATGTCCCATCCCTCCCCCACACCCTTCCCCACCGCAGACTTACCGGCTGGACACTTCTCTCCAAGGTGCCAGGCTACATATCAGCAATCTGATCAGTATCAGCCAATATGGCTGGTTAATAATCAGCTATTGGTAATGGGCAAAAAATGTTTATTGGTGCACCCCTAGATTTTATACAATCAGAAAACAGAATATTTCCACACAGTATTTATTGATCAAGCTCAGATAGAGCCCAATCAGTTTGTTAGAAGGAGATTTGTTAGAACAAGTTTCTAAAGTTGCAGGCAGTTAAGATAGTGAGTCTCTCTCCATTCTCAGGTTTTTTTTCTGGATTTACTTCTTATTTGTGTGAGCTACAGTAAAAATGTGATATGAATGTAATGTGTGATGTGAATGTAATGTGTGTAAGAGCAGGAGGAAACGGGGCAGTCTGCAGAGCTGTGATGTCTGTTAATTTGAACTACAACTAAGAGAAACCTCCAGGGCCTGGAGGACAATGGAAAAAGAAACAGGAAATTTGAGGCTGGAGAAAGGGTAAGAGAGAGCATAGGCAACATGTAGAGGAGGCACGGGGGGGGACACATACCCCCCCCCGAGAGCGCTGGTACCCCCCCTGACAGTGAGCGCTTCAGGTGGTAGGGGGGCATAGAGAAATTGGCTCTGCCAGTGGCACTGCCACTGCTGCCATGCCACCGGTGCACTTGGTGACCAGCCACTGGTGGACCCTTCCCCCTCCCCCTCCCATCCAGGTTGCCGGCCAGCTGCTGGGGGACACCCCGCCTGTTGTGCCCTGCTGGTGCACCCCCAGACACAGGAGGCACCAGTAGCCTATGAGAGAGAGCGATGTGCATGTGGAATCTAGTCAGCCCTACACAAATGAGTGCACAGTGGAGCTGGAGATGTCACTGACTCTGTCAGCCAGCACTGTGAATTGAAGGAGCTGAACTCAGATTAGGGGGCAGTTTCAGGCTGCGTTTGAGCGCTCTAGGGACTAAAGGCCTGTTTGGGGGCACCTCTGAAGGTGTGAGGGGAAGGAAATTAAGGTACTAATGTACTGAGGTATTAAGGTACCACAATGTTGATGTTTCTTTATTTTTTATGTTTTTCCTCTTTGGCCTATTGGCTTGTGATCGCTATAATTTTCTATATCAAAAGGAACTTTCCCTTGCTTCTTGTGTCAGTTTCTGGGGCTGCATTCAATAGAAACTCAGTGGCACAGTGACACTTTCATACTGATGCAAGAAGTTAAAACATTTGGAAGGAAGAGAAAATATCTTGCTCCTGGACAAAAGATTATTTTTATGTTAGTGCCCACTAGTTGTGGGTGCTTTCCTAGGCCTCGTTATACTTAGTGGAGATATTAGAAAAAAACTCTTTCACAAGGAGGGTAGTAAAGCACTGGAACAGGTTACGTAGAGAACTTGTGGAATCTCCATCCCTAGACAAAGCCCTGGCTGGGATGACCTAGTTGGGGGTGGTCCTGCTTTGACCAGGGGTTTATACTAAATGACATTCTGAGATCCCTCCCAATCCTAATTTTCTATGATTCTACATGGAGGACTCCTTCATGATGACAATTACAATTATATTGGCCAGTTGATTTTGTGAATTGTGGGCCAATAGGTTTTATCCAACTAGAATCTTTATTGTCAGTTGTGCTGGATTAGATGACTTTAGGGCTGAAATCAGAATCTTCTGCTCCCAAATCATGGTCTTCATATGAATCATTCTATTTATCTGCTGTCTACAAAGATCCACAGCTATGAAAGTCAATTAAATATTTAAGATCTTGTTGAGATATACTGTTTGCACAAACCTAATTGTCGAAGAAAATTAGAAGCAATTTGGGGCTTACATGGGTGACCTAAAAATGCTTAAAGGCATAAATATGCAGATAAGATTCGTTGGGGCTACAAATGGTTAATAAGAGTTCTGTAAAAATATTCATTCACTGGAGTATGTGGCTATTTTATTGGTAGAATATCCTAGTACTCAAATCATGTAATATTGTTGTATGTTTACCTAGTCTCCAGTGCTTTTATTTTCTTATCACTTCAATGGAAATTGACTATCTTTGTCTGATACAACTGTTAGATGAAAGTATCTGCAGTTTCTCTTGGTTTCTCTTCACTGCTATCCTTCATATGCCAGTAGAAGGAAGAAGAAAAAGGAACAATTCCCAAACAAAGAAACAAGGGGGGGGGGGGGCAGGGAATCTCAGGTAACAGCTATTTCCCTCTTGATTCCATTTTCCTGATGTTTTAAGTTTCCTTTCTATTTGTGGAGACATGTTCTACTGCTGGTTCCTTGCCTATTGTAATGGATTATAGGTGTCTACAAGGAAAAATGTAAAATACTTTTCTACCAATACTTTTCCCTTCCTAAAGAGGGCACCTTGTACCGTGGATGGAACCAGGATTTTGTAAAGGAGGACAAGGGAGTAGCCTCTGGCACTACAGGGGTAGCTGCACCCGGCTCCTAAATTCCCCCTTCTAACTGGGACAGGCAGACTGGAGACTACAGGGAGGGGACAGGATGTGCCATGGAGGAGAAAGGATGGAGTGGGAATACTTACTTCTTTTTGGGACTTAAAAAAGTCCCTGACTGCTGCACCTATGCAGTTGACTACAAGCAGGTGCATCTGCACCACTGTGCCCCCTCTGGATCTGCACATCTTTTTAGGACTCTATGCAACCCCACCCACAGTGACACCAATTTATGTGGAATTTCTGTTGGATGGGGTCTGGCTTAGTCCTCAGATCTTCATATTGGAATCAGCTTTGCTATAAAACATAATTTCCATTTTTGTATAGTATAAGATGTTAATGTATCAAGCATTCTGTGCAGAGATGGTTAATCTTACATACTACTTGTTCATTACAAGTAAATGTCTGTTTTCCTTAGATATTGCTGTTGGCTGGGGAGTTGGAGATTATAAACCATTATCTGAACAGCTCCACCTGCTGGCAGTATATTATGAAGCTAGAGAGGACTCTTTTGTCTGGTTCTTAATTTTTAATAAAGAGGAGCCTGCATGCTTGGAAGAAAAATCAAATTGTAATGATGAGTGGATTATCTCAGAGAAAGAAATATATAGATAGGTAAGTAAATTTACTTCCCATATCTTCCTAAAATTGTGAAGGTTAATCTCAGTTAAGAGAGAGAGAAAATAGGGATAAAAAACATTTATTATAATGATATAGCCTAAGGAAAGAAGTGCCATGATCATCCCTATAGAGACATTAGAACATCACTATTGTCAAAATAAAATTATGAAGCCTATAAAATAATCCTAGGACTGATTACAGGCTGTATATGGCAATTTTGTCATCTTAATTTTACATTTTTAGAAAATTGTGAATTACAGCTTCAGAAAAAGAATATAATCAGTAATGGAAATATCTCAAAATTGTGAAATTATCAAAATTATCCCTATATGTCTGCATTGCCATGTTAGAGAAATGTAAAAATCTATGTAAATTTACATTTTGTTCCTTTTTGTTCATTGTTATTCCCTCTTCAATAGCATATAAAAATAGTGTCAGCATACTGGTAAAATAAACATGAAAATATTCTCTAATAAATAATAATAGTCTTACTGACATTGTATTAAAACTGCAGGCATTTCAAAATATTGTCGGAAAAACCAAAGTAATGCAATACATTTTAAAAACACTAAAAAGCATGCAGATGAACTGAAAACCATATTATTTTTTGATTAAATTAAGGCACTGAAATTTGAATATATTTGTTTTGTCTATATTGTATACTGCTTTCCTAATTTACTTTTATCTGAATATTTTTGTATTGCTGAAGAGAGACTGCTTCATCTGTGTGGAGCGATGCCATGCAGTGATTTATCAGATTAATCGCTCTATTCACAAACCAGAAGTTGTAGCAGATATTCTGTTTTCTAGTTGATTAATATGTCCATTAACACTTTAATCAGAGATGATCTTCTTATGTGGAATATGGGCAAGTATAATTTAAACCTACACAAATACACACTGGGTATAAGCATTTACACAAATATTTTAGATATAAAATATATTAATGAGAGATTCTGAAGATGTCTGTCTTGTGAAAAACATGCTTTCAAAGGCAGAAAGGTCTAAGTTTCTCTATCAGTTCCTGGTGCACACATGCAATGAACACATCATGGATGTGCTCCATCCCTCTGCATTTTGTATTAAGAAATCCAACCATTCATTTGTCATTAGTTTGTTGTACATAAGAGGAGCCACCAGTGCTAGTAGATAAACTGACGCTTTTTCTTCATTGGCTAAGAAGAACACAAAAGTTATAGAAACACAGAGATTTCTAACTCCTGGAGTATGCAGCTACTTTATTATCTGCCCAGATACATGTAGTCTTTGACTGGTCTTTCACATTCTGTATACAATACAAGGAGTCACTTCTCTTGAAAAGGTCTGCTAGCTAGTTGAATGTTGTGCCAACAATATTCTCACATCAGCCCTTTAACAGCTATACCACATACCTGTCTCTCTAACTCTGTTACACTTTTCTTTGTTAGTCTGAGAGGGCCAAATAGGTTACCTTAAATTTATATTCCCTTAATTAAGATCTTGAGTGAATAATTTTGGCATACTAGATGTATTTTTCAATTCTGTGGAAATTTTTTAATTTGACTACATTCTTAGATTGTTTAACGTCAAGTCTAAAATTAATATAATTCTCAGATTGATTTGAATTACTCATGGGTTACAAATAAGCCTTTTGTCTCTTGGATATCTAGGTGAGCAATCATAAAAAAAAATTTCCCCAAGTATTCAGTCTGAAATCAGATTGTGGTCTCAGTCTAAAAGTGTGTGGCCTCCTTTTCTGTAATTAACTGCTTAATTGTGCAATTACATGGGCCAGGAACAGACATTCAAAAAGCCTGAGCCTGCATTAATTCAATCTTTGCAGGTTAGTCTAACTTGGCTAAGCTAAATCACTTTGTAACTGCACAGACATACCAGACATGCAGACACATGCCTGCAGTGACTCAGGCTAGAAGTCAAGGGGCACTAGAGCAGTCCTCCCTTCCCTTGAACAGGGCTGAGCTGAAGGGGTTGTGGCCAGGCCCCAGTAGGATTAGGGAGCGGTTCCCCCCTCTCCTTGATAACAGAGCATTTAGCAGCTCTGTTATCAGCATTTATCACCCTATCAGAAAACAAAAAGCCTCTCTCATTAGTTCAAGCATTTCTTAAACAAAGAAGGAATGGGGGACATTACCAGCTGAGCTGTTGATTAGCTCCAAAAAACCCTAAGCTGACACTACTGTCTGCCACAGCAGGGACCGTAACCAGCATGTGGTCTGCTAGCTAATGCTGAGGGTGCCTCTGTAAGGCAGAAGGGATGGTGAAATTTTTGCTTAGCGGGGAGTAGTGAGGAGAGGGGAAGAGCAGGAGGAAGCCAGGAAGACACTCCGTGCCTGTAAGTCTCTGCCAGAGCTGCAGCCAGGGAGCAGAGGGGAGAGGCCAGCCCTGCTGTAGAGCAGAGAGCCCAGCCCAACCCAGAGAGCATGCTGGGATGCTGGGGGAGTCTGGTTTAATTTAAACCAACTAGAGGTCTGGGACAAACATTGCATAAACCAGTTTGACCCAAATCAGTTAAGTCTGATACTACATTCAGCCAGGTTTATCTTAAACCAGTTTCAGCCATTTTCAAACCAGTTTATGTGCAATGAACATCTGTTCTGTTACAGGTTCAAACCAGTTTTGGATCACTTAAACCAGTTTGTGTGTAACATCTGTCCCTAGCCCAATAAACCAGCTCCATGAACAAAGTACTTATAATGCCATAAAAAGCTCTAACCAGCTATAAAGTTACACCTTGAAAATGTGTACTAACTTTATAGCTGCTTGCTATCGAGCTTCAATTTGCATGTGTAGCAGGGTTTCCCTTGTGGCTGGGAGTCATGGCAGCTGAATGGGGCACTCAGCTGGAGGGGTACACTGTACCCAGCTGGAGCTGGGTGTTCTGCAACTGGGGGACTCTCAGCTCCAGCAGCTTCTGACTCTGGGTCCTGGCAGCATGGGGACCAGAGTCCTGCAGCTGTGGATTCTGAGTTACAGCAGTTGTGGGGCACGACTGCGATCTCCCAGCCAGATGTGCACTTGGAGCACCCAGGTTTGGGAGCTACAACCTTCCAGTTTGATGCACCCCTGAGGCTGGGAGATTGTGGCAGAGATTTTCCATCCTCAGGAGCTTGATATACTCCTGGGGTTGGGAGACCATAGGAGCAGAGGGGAAGCCCCTCAGCTGAGAGGGCTCCCAGCTGTGGGAGCTTGCTTATTGCTCTGTGGCTCCCCCTGCACTGGCAGTAAGGCTCAATGGGATCTAATATGTAATCCCACAATCAGTCCTCCTGACATGCACACATGGCATGGTAGAAGGTGTGATTATGTGGATTGTGCATTAGATCCCATTGTGCCTTTCTTTACCAGCACATGTAGAGGGGTCCTATTTCAGGCAAATATCCCTCAGAATTGGTACATATGTTGATGGTTACAGCAGAAAGGTCAATGGATATGGAAAAGATATGAGCTGAAGCTTATAGACCTATATACATAGCACATATGTTTATTAGAGAATTTTCATCATACAAATTATAGGAAAAATTTTCCCATCCTTTTCTGCTTCTCTTTTTGCATAAATAATTATTCATTCTAGATAGCAATTAGTAAATAACTAATGAGTATACATAACTAAAGTTGTCTATAGGATCATAGGAAGTAGGGCTTGAAGGGAACCTGTGAGATCATCTACTACAGTCCCCTGCTCCAAGGCAGGATCATCCCTAACTGAACCATCCCAGTCAAGTGTCTGTATAATTGGCTCCAACCCTAGTTCAGGGATAGTGATTCCACACCTTCCCTGGGTAGCCTATTCCAGTGTTTCCCAACCTTTTCCAACCCAAGGCATATTTACATTAATAAAATTTTTCCACGGCAAACCTGTTAAGGCATTCCCCATCCTCATACCTATTGTAACGCATTGTAGCTCACTGCCATGGCAAAATTCCACGGCACACTTGTTCATTTCCGATGACACACTTTTGTGCTGCGACACACTGGTTGGGAAATGCTGGCCTATTCCAATGCTTAACAATACTCATAGTGAAAAAATTCCAAATCTCCAATCTAAATGTCCTGTGCTATAGTTAGAGGCCATTGCTGTGAGACCTGTCCCCTATGACAGCTCCCCTGTCACCTGGCCACAGAAAATAGTCTATCTCCATCTTGTTTATAAGACTTCTATAATTATATTGTTACTTGTTATAACAATAATGTATTTGTCCATGTGTACAATACAGAGGTTCAGGCCAGGTGTGAGAGAGATGGAGATTAAACTGTGTGGAATCCTGTTGGTCTATAATTATAATCTTTAATCAATATAATGGTTAAAGAACTGTGATAACACCTATTATGACAATTGCAAATTGGCATATAATCCACTATTATCTATTAGTATCAGAAACAGTTTGTCATCCCCTCTTGTCCTTTTCTTCTGCATCATAGGTCTGACAATTTTGGAAATGTCTGCACAGATTATCGAGTCTTCTGTTTTGAACTCTCCATATGTCAGACTTCAAACTCCATCATGATTGTAAACCTGGCCTTTGTCCTTTTACTGTCTTTTTCTCTCTGTCTTGGACTAAAATTACTAAGGAGTGTTGGCAAAGGGCTAAAATAGAAGGTCACTGACATAAATGCCATACTAGTGAAAATAATCTCCCTATACAATAAACTAGCTCCTACTGAGAAAAACTGGAAAAATCACTTCTATAGCAATCACCTGGTAGGGGCCTGTTATCACCTGATCGAAACTGATCAGGGAATCATTTGATACAGGAACTGGAGGATTACACAAGGGCAGGAGCTGAGCCATCCATCTTCTCATGGACACTTTCAGGCTGAAGGGGGAGCCATCCTATGATCCTACAGCAGGGGCCACATGAGGTTGAAAGAAACCCTGACTTTCTAAGTTCAGACTGGCCCCCTCAGGGACTTCCAAGAAAAACATGAGTTTAGAGTTTACTGTTTTCCTACTAGTCTATGACCAACTGTACATTATTCTTATTGTACATTATCCTTCTACCTGGGATTTCTTGAGCAAACTTTTATACAAGCAGGACATTGGCTGCCATGGTTCCATTGCCTTAACTTTGGCAGGTTGGGGTGTTAGGCCAGTGTTGTATCAGGGCTGACGGTATGCTTATGTAGAGTTTAGAATATTGATTATATAGCATGGTTTGGATAGGGATGATTCTGCCTCAGGCAGATGGTTGGATGAAATAACTTCTGGAGGTCACTTTCAGCCCCACTTCTCTGTGATTCTATGATTTGTTAAATAAAAGCAGCTGTATGCCTAGAAATTCTATACAAAGACTGTCTGTCTGTCTTCATCTGTTTTATGCCTCTTGAAGAGTTGAACTGGAAGGTCAGGACTGGACCTGAAGAAAGTTAGACTGTTGTACCTGCTTTCTTTCTCTCTCTCTCTATAAAAGGGCTTAGTCCATTTGTCCATGTATTTGTTTGTGTCTGTCTGTCTGTCTGTAATGCTCTTGCGGGATGCGGCTCCCAGTGGGGCATGGCTCCAGCTAGTCCTGTGTCAAGAATACCCATCAAGAATGATGGGTGGGCCATGGTTCCAGCAGAGTGGGCCAGGGGGACATGGAGCACAAGGGGGAAGGGATTGGGGGGTGCGGGGCTGAACGCACAGTGTGGTGTAGTGCAGGGCTGGATGCAGAGCAGCGGGAGGGGGTGCAGAGTAGCAGGGGGGAGTGATGCAGGGCCAAACGCGGAGCAGCAAGGGAGCAGTGTGGGGCCAGACATAGAGCGGTTGGGGGTGCGGGTGGATGCAGAGTGGTGGGGGGGTGGTGTGGGGCCAGATTCAGAGCAATGGGGGTAGGTGGCACATGGCCAGATATGGAGCAGGGATTTGGGTGGCACGCAGCTGGACATCGAGCAGCAGCAGAGCATGCTGGTGCATAGCTGCAGCAGCGTCCATGTGTAAGCTTTCCCCCCCACCCTGCTCCTGGGAGGTGGCGGTGGTGCAGGGTTGTGGTGCTCCGCTCCTGCCCGTCCTCTCCTCCCATCATTCTTGATGGGCAATTTGCTAGTATATATACACCAGCATACAGTCCAACTGTCTCCAGGGTCTCTACCTCAAGACTGAGCATCATACTGGGTCAGACCAATGATCCATTTAGCCCAGTATCACTGAGAGTGGTAGGAGTAGATGCTATATAGAGAGAGACCATTGAACCAAATATATGTAGTATGATCTATTTCCTATTTAATACCCTCCTTGGCAGCAACCAGTATTGGTTTAGAGATGTCAGAGGTCTCTAACCATTCTGTTCAATAGCCATTAATAGAGCTATCATCCACATATTTATCTAGTCCCTTCTTGAACATGGCTGATACAATGAATAGTGAAACATAAATATGTATATCACTGTTTAACACCCCCAGCTCATTCTGGATCACAGTACCACTAAAAAGAGATTGATGGTATAGGAAAACACATGAAATGTAAAGATCCCAAGATAAGGAACTCTGGACTCTGCTTATTTCATAGAGGAGTCAATGGCTACTAGATCCCTTGACAGAAAGTTGGTAAGTGATCAACAGGGGCCACTATTAGATGCTGTCAAAAAGTCTACTGCTTGTGCTTGAGCAGATGCCTGCAAAGCAGGCAGTTGTTCCTTATCTTACTCATAACTTTACTTGCACAGTACTTCACAGCAAGCAATTTTTTTAGTTGGTTCTTGAGTACTGAAATAGATATATTTTATATGGGATAGGAAATTACTTGATGCCATGATTACCAAAAGTCCTTAATGCAGGGGCAATTAATGAACAAGCCAAAGATCCAGGAATGCTCTTTGCAATAAAAATACCTCACCCAGAAACTATATTTTATATGAATTAATTTTAAACTGTGCACCCAGTGAATAATTCCTGTGGCAGTCTATTTTCTCTAAAAAGGATGCCTTAGGCAAGGCTTTTGTGTTACAGAGGAAATATTTCTGGATTTTATAAAATGTAGTGCTTGTGTTTATTTTCTACCTGTCCCAAGGATTTAAAAATTGCAGTGACTTCTTCAAGTGCTTTTCTTAACTAAACTTTAGAAAATCTTCATATGCTTGCATTTATTTGTTAACCAAAAGATTATTTTTGTTCAGAATATTACTCACTCCAAATCATTTCCTCTTTTTTACAACGTGCATTTATTGTACATGAATGGGTATGTTGGTCATTGGACACTTGACAAAATATAGAGAAAAACATTGGACAACTTCTGTCTATACTTTTATCAGATATTCAAATGTATTGCTCTGGATTAATCCACATCAGATTCATAAAATTATTCAGGCACCTAAGAATGCAGATAAACCTATGATAGGATTTACAAAAGCTGTTAATGGGTTGAAAATCAACAGGAGTTAGGCTCCTAGCTTATCTAAATGCCTAGCAGGGTTTACAAAGTGCCTATCTGCATCTTTAGGCAAATCTTTGTAAATCTGGCCTTCTGCTCTTGAGTTCAAACATATGCCGTATGTTTTTGCTTCATGTGGTCTCCTGTACCAGAAATTTCTTGTCAGTGGCACTGAGAGACAGAGGATGATGGAATAGTTAAGCAATGATATACATATTTTATGCTTCATGGTTCTCTTTGTAAGTCTATCTTCCTCCAGATGACATAGTGCTATATTTCAAAACAATAGCACACATAGCACTGCACATTCACTACAATCCTTTGTCTGTACTATTCTTTTTTTGTATCTTGTTCTTGCAATGTTCTTGTTAGTTGGGCTAAGATTAAGTTTCAGTTCAAACTCAAATTAAAAAGTATATAAAATCACAAAAATCAAATTAACTTTGTCATTTAGAAATACCATATTCCCCAAACCAAGCATAGGTGTCCAAACCAAAAATGGATTCTAGGAAGTATCATGTAATAATTTCTATGAGTAGATCATTTATCAAGATAGAGTGAAAATCCACCACAATATGGTTAAGAGGGCAATAGAAATCCTATAAATCTTCAGATATGACAACATAAACAAGTTATCATATGTTAGGCTGATGTTAGGTCACAGGCAGGGTAGGGCATCTTATAGACTAATTCTGAGAGGCATGCACTGTCATAACAGCAGCTTGTATCATTGTTGTGAGCTATTGCTATTAGCTAGTTACAGAAGTTTACGCCTTTCTGAATTAGTTACTGCATAGTAAATTAAGCTGTGTATGTATCTCCTCTGTTGTAATTGCAAATCTCTTAGGTTAAGAGATAGCTTATCCCTCATTAATAGACAGGATAAGATACCTTATGTTTACTGCAAGGTAAGAGTGTGCACGTGGGCAGTTCTAGCAGAGCTGATGATATGGTGTAAGCTCACACCGAAGATTGTGTTTTGGGAATTTGTTCATATAGCCCACTCTGAGATTTTTCTTGATTTTTTTTCAGATAGTGGATCCTGCTAATGAATTGTTCAATGGCTGGTGTGTGCTGGTCCTGACCAGGATGACCAATGTCCTTGGAAGTCATGGAAGGATCATGCCTAATGCACTGACCCAATATCTACCTGTCACAGACCATGACCATCTGAATAGCCTAATAATTTCTGGGACGCTACGCAGTAGTATCAGTCCCTAAGAGGTAATACTTCAGCTAAAGCTTATAGCACAACACATTCAGTCCTTGCTTCCTCCACCAAGAATCTAAGGTAGGGAGGTGAGAAGACAGGACATGGGTATCCTGGCTTCTGCCATCTGATAAACTCTTTATACATTGGGAGAATTTTCAGCTGACAGCTCTGGCTGCTTGCTGATACTTTTGCCCTTTTCTGAACTGAAGGAGAACATCTAGTTCTAGGCCAGTTATTTATGAAGTGCCCAATCTAGGGCTGCAAATCTCAGATTCATTTCTAAGTCTTAAATTAGAAGTAATAATGTAATAAATTATAGTAAAGTATTAAATGGCAAGTCATTTTATCTAACCTGTGTACGTGTGTAGGAAGCACAATTGTGTGTGGTGCAGTGACTAATAGGGTTAATGCAATTTGTGGATATATAAAAGGAAGTTATTTACCAGTAACTATAGTTCTTCAGGATGTATTGTCTATACACACATTCTCCATGCAGGTGGGTCAACCCCTAAGATTTTCAACCAGACTTTTTTTTCTGCAGTACCCACCTAGGTCACTCCCATCACTCCCTTTAAGTTTCTCCCCCTGTATTGAGGAGATAAAGGGCAGAAAACTCTTTATCCCCCAACTCTAAGTTTATTCAGAATTTCACAGAGGGATATTCTGAGGAAGAGGGGAAGAAACATTGGGTTTGAATGTGTGACTGAGGTGCGAACTGAGCTTCTGCATTTCAGCTTTGGGAACATTCCAGCATCCAAGTGATCACATGGAGCAGTTGCAGAGCTGAGTGGCATGTTCTGCCAATTTCTTGAGAGATCAGATTGAAGAGAAGCAGGAAAATACAGTCAGATACCAATAACCAAAGGCGTGAAACTAGGGCTGTCTGACCCAGGCTGGTGCTATCAGAATGACTCAGGTTGGTCATGCACCTTCATGATGACTTTTGGAATTAAGGGGATCCCCCCACAGTGAGCTTGAGCACATTTATGTGAAGGGCCATCTCCTGGTGCAAACATATAACCTGGAGTTGCAGATTTCCAATACATGCTCCTCAATCAGTTTGAAGGGGTTTATCCCCAGTGAGGTTATGGGCCTGAGGCTTTAAGGTACCTCCTTGAAGGCACTGAATGAGTCCTTCCACCTGGCCAATAAGGCCAACTTCTTAGCATTTACTTTCATTCCTAACCAACAACTTCCTGAATAACAGATCAGCTGTAGCCTCTGAGGTATGCTGTGGCATGTGGTATCCCAAACATTAAGGATGCCATCTGCAGAACTGTCCCTTGGGGGTGTGAATCGGGGTGACCACCCCAGGCCCCACACTTTGGGGGGCCCCGTGGACAGTGCTGTACAGGCCTTGTGGACAGTCCCAAGAGCACCACCACTCCATGCGGCTACTGCACATTCCCAGCTTTGTGCTCTGGGTACTTGCCATGCCACCCCCCCCAGCTCCACTCTCTGGCTGCTTGCCTCCCCCCCATTCCGGCTGCTCGCCAGCCCCACCCTCCCCTGCAACACGCTCTGGCAGCTCACCACCTCCCCTCCATGTTCCCCCTTGCCACAGGCCCCACACAGGTTGATATGCCCCGGGCCCCACACACCCCTAGGTTTGGGTCTGGCCTTACAGGTAAGGAAAGTGAGGCAAATCTTCTCACTCAAACATCAGTCTCCTTATGGTGCACAAGTCCTTTGGCGGAAGGAATACCTTTGCTGATGTACCCCAGGTAACATCTGGACTTCATAGGAGCCTGTCGCAGAGCACCTCGGTGCTCTGCTACTAGAGGGGAGAAACTGCCAGGGAGAGAGACAGAGCCCTGGCAGGTCATAACGAGCCCAGCTGAGTGTTGCCAGGGTAACGAGCCCAGCTGCGGGTTGCCGGGGCAACTAAGGAGAGCCAGCTGCCTGTAGGAGGCAGGGCCTGGCCCTTATAAAGCCCAGGGCTGAGACCAGGCTGGCAGTTCTCTGCCAGCAACTGGAGAGGCAGGAGCTCCCTTGGCTGAGATATGGGAAGAAGCCTGACTTGCAAGTACAGCTCACTATAGCCCTGAGAGGATTGGGCACTATGGTTTAGCCAGGAGGCTTTATGTTTGCATTACAGCCAGGAGGCTCTAGTTTATGTTCGGCTTACATATTATACCGGAGGCTTGGGTGAGGCTGTAGGGGTTGGAGGAGGCCTCATAGGGACCCCAGAGGTGTGGGGCCCCTGAGCGCAACCAGTGGGCTGCGGGCGGGGAACAGGCCCCGGGTTGTATGCGGGGTATGTAGACCCCAGCCCCAGAGAGGGGCAGTGTTGAGAAGCCCCAGAGGGGGCATGACGAGCCCCAGAAGAGGGCACTAGCGCAACCAGTGGGTTGCGGGCGGGGAACAGACCCCGGGTTGTATGCGGGGTACGTAGACCCCAGCCCCAGAGTGGGGCAGCGTTGAGAAGCCCAAGGTGGGCACGGCGAGTCCCAAAGAGGGGGAGCGCCATATTGGTCTATTGAGAAGCCCGAGGCGGGCACGGCGAGCCCAAAAGAGGGGGAGCGCCATATTGGTCTATTG
>NW_005841864.1:4417944-4420410 GCF_000455745.1 Alligator sinensis
AACCTTATTCAACAGCAAAGACGTGGCGGGCGAGAATCGAGGGTGCCCTTGGGCCGAATTGGCATGGAGAGAGGGCCTTAAGGAGATCACAGCCCTCCTAAAGGACCCCGCCGTGAAAGAGCCACACTGGGCTATTTTTGATTTTTAATAATTTACAATGAGACCCTATGAAAAGGAGATCTATATTAGTTGAGAGGTTGAACAATACATAGCCACTACTATGAGGTCTTTCATGAAGTTCTCAGGCCAGTACGGCTAGCTGAAGGGATAATAATAATCCTGGCAAGGCATAGATACCGCCTGTGGATGGTGACATGAAAACAGAATAATGGCTGCTAGTTTGACCATTTTAAACTTGACCTTGCAGAAGCAATTATTTAGGCTTGTCCAAACCAGGATCAATCCCCATCCTCCTTTTCTCTTTGGAACATGAAAGCACGGGCTTTAAAATCTTTTCCCTCTCAGTTACACACATTCTACTGCTCCACAATAACAATGACAGCACCTTCTACTGAAGAATCCTGTGAGAGTGGCTCCTGAAAAGGTATCAGGAATGAAGATTTGGAGGAGAAAGAATAGCCAACTCAATCACATAGCCATCTCTGATCTCATCTATGATAAACTTCTCCATACCAAGATGAAGGCAGACATGCTATTGTGAAAGGGAGAAAATGAGAGTTACAGAGGTTTTTTCATACACCATCAAAGCCTCGTCTGTCCTCGGTGACTGCAGTGGTATGTTGGAATGGAAAGGTCCAGAACGGTAGTACCTATGGAACCTATCCCTCTGCTTCCATGGCTCATGCTGGTGAAGAAGCAGGAGGGGCATGTGCAGAGAGGAATGATGAACCTGTCAGTGTCTGTGGGTCTGGAAATTGTTGAGGTAGTACTTATGTCCACAAGAAGATGGATAGATTCCAAGGGAGTATAGTGAAGCCCTGGAGACCTTTAATGATTAGGATCTTGTCTATGTTAGGACTAAACAACTAGGTTCCCACAAAAAAGAGATCTGATACTAAGGTTTAAATCTCCTTCAGATCCCAAAATCCATTAACCATGATGCCCTTCTCATAATTACTACAGCAGCATGCCTACTCCATCCCAGACAGTTTGAGATGCCATTTTGAATTCATTTCTCCCATATATGTGAGAGAGAAACATGTCTAGAATTAGAAGGAATCATATCAGTCAAGATGGATATTTGGTCATATAGTTCAAAATTGTATTGGTCCAATAAATATTTCATAATGAAGAACTTGAAATTTGCCAAGGATTAGGTGCCCTTAACAGAGCGGTCCAGATGCCTTCTTTATTAGAACTGACTTGGCATGTCCAGACTTTTCATTAGCTGCCACCACCATAGTCAAAAGGAGGCAGGTGGGAGTGAGTAGAGGAGCCCATCAGTGGAACTCTTTATTTCTTGTGAAGATGTCTGTCTACTGACAAGGCTGATGGGAAGGAGTTCTAAATTATATGCACTGGCCATAAAAAGCCTTGTTGATAAGAAGTGTTATTTTTCAAGGGCCTATTTGGTATAGTCTGTCCGTTATAGGCATCTCAACAAATTTCCTCTGGGGAGATGCCGTGATCCAATGCTGTGCATGTGAGGACATCAAGGAAGGCCCCAGATTCCTCTGTCGGAGGGATGGACAGAAGGATAGTGCCTGAGCAGCTGTTTTATTCTCTTGATTCATTTTGTAATGCTGAGTGGCCCAAGGAAACAGTACCCCATGAAGGGGAGGTAAGAGGGATCAATGTGATCCTGGAAGAATGGGAGAAAAGTGACTTTAAACAGATGCACTGTCAACAGATGAAACCCAAGGCCACATGGCCCAGGGGGGTACACAGACCCACCCTGAAATGCACCAGGTCAAGTACTGGCACCTCAGTACCAGATATGTTTATGTGATGACTGCAGTGGCACCTGAAACAGAAGGACTGGGACAAGATCACCTGGGAGAAGAATATGAAGGAGGCTGCATCAAAGGGCAGTACTAAAGGACATATTAGCAAGGTGAGGATGAGGACAGAAGAAGCAGCATTGGGCACCTAGTTCTGAACAGTGCAACAGTGTGGAAGCAAGCCCAACCAGGGTTGAAGTACGTTACCCACATGGATCCATGTGGGTAACTGGTTCAGCAATATGGAGGTAGACAGCACTGAAGAGGAAGACAGAACTGGCTTGGAGGATGTCTTCTGTTTCTTAGCATGGGAGTGGAACGGATCAGCTGGTGCTTGATGGCCCCCAAAAATTGAGTTGTTCTACTCTATGAGAGCCTGTGGTTGACATCTCAGTATAGTTCTTCTTGAATCCCAGAAGGATGGAAGTGCACTTAGTCCTGGAGCTTTACAGACTATCTCTGGATCTTTACATTAGTCTCATAGTTTCATAGCAGTTGGGGGTCAGAAGGGACCTGAACAGATCATCTAGTCTACCCCCCCGCCACTGGCAGGAGCACGCACTGG
>NW_005841864.1:4420656-4440254 GCF_000455745.1 Alligator sinensis
ACCCTCTCAAGGCAGGCCACATCCTTCTTAAAGTGCAGTGCCCAGAACTGGACACAGTACTCCAATTGAGGCCGGACCAATGTCACGTAGAGGGGGAGTATCACCTCTCTGGACCGGCTTGAGATGCATCTTTGGATGCACAACAAGGCGCGGTTGGCTTTGCTGGCTGTGGTCTGGCATTGGCGGCTCATGTTCATCTTGGAGTCCTTAATGACTCCAAGATCCCTTTCCACCTCTGTGCTCACAAGGGAGGAGCTCCCCAGCTTGTATGTATGCTGTGGATTCCTTCTCCCCAGGTGCAGCACCCTGCATTTAGCTACATTGAACCCCATCCTATTACCATCTGCCCACTTCTGTAGTCTGTCTAAATCTAATTGCAGCCTCTCTCTCCCTTCGAGCGTGCCTACCTCTCCCCACATCTTGGTGTCATCGGCAAACTTGGACAATGTGTTTTCCACCCCCTCGTCCAAGTCGCTGATGAAGGTGTTGAACAGTGTAGGCCCCAGGACCGAGCCCTGGGGGACCCCACTATTCACATCCCGCCAGGTCGAGTATGACCCGTCCACCATCACTCTCTGGGTGCGCCACATCAGCCAATTTTTGACCCATCCAACTGTGTGGGCATCAATGCCATAGTTGCTCAATTTATTAATGAGAATGGGGTGAAAGACAGCGTCAAAGGCCTTCTTAAAGTCCAGAAAGATTTGATGTCCATGGCGACACCATCATCCAGGGATTTAGTTACCTGGTCATAAAAGACCATCAAGTTGGTCTGGCAGGACCTGCCTTTGATGAACCCATGTTGATTTCCCCTGGGCATGATCTCCCCTGCTGGCCCCTCACAGATGTGCTCCTTGATAATTTTTTTCAAGGATTTTCCCCAAGACTGATGTGAGGTTTATGGGCCTATAGTTTCCTGGGTCCTCCTTTCTCCCTTTCTTATAAATAGGGACCACATTAGCTAGTTTCCAATCTCTGGGCACCTGGCCCATGGAACATGATCGCTCGTACAGCCGGGCCAAGGGCACAGCAATGACCCCTGCTAGCTCTGTCAACACCCCTTGGTGGAGGGCATCAGGGCCTGCAGATTTAAAAACATCCAGACCTTCCAGAAGATCCCTAACTATTACTGCGCAGACCCAAGGCCTGGCAGTGCTATCCCCAAGATTGCACCTACCTCTGGTGGGAGAGATGTCCTGGTCCCTGTCCAAGAAAACAGAGGCAAAGAACTTGTTAAAATTTTTGGCTTTCTTGTCTGGCGTAGCCACAAGATTACCATTTGAGTCTAACAGGGGCCCTACATTACCCGGTGCCCTCTTGTCACTCCCAATGTATTTGAAGAAGGACTTTTTGTTGTCCTTAATCCTGGTCGCTAGCCTGAGCTCCACCCCCAAGTTGGCCTTCCTAATGGCCCTCCTACATTCACAGGCCAAGGAGGAGTATTCCTCCTTGGTGATGGCCCCTGTCTTCCACTGGGTGTATGCCTCCCTTTTGGCCCTCGGGCATTCTTGAATGCCTTTGCTGAGCCATGGGGGTTTCGGAGCACTCTTACCCTGCTTCTTTCTCTCGGGGACTGTCACACTCTAAGCCTGGAGGATCGTCCCCTTAAGGGGACGAAGGGGAATCATCCCCTTAAGGATCATCCCCTTAAGGTCTCAAAGCTTGTCTCCTCAGTGCCCTGCTCATCTGGGGGTATGTTCCTGAGTTGTCACAGCTGGACATAATGGGTGGGGAGAGGAAATTAAAGAGAATTTCCTTTGGGTCTGGTTCTAGAATGGCCCCTGGGCAATGACCTGGAGCAGTACACCTTAGTCCCCGAGGCACTAAAAGGTCCTTGTATAGGATTTTTGGGAATCAGACCCTCACAAGATAGGCAGCAGCAAAAATATATTGATTGGAAGAAACAGTTGCAAAATGAAGAGAGAGCAAGAGGCCTTGTTACCAGGTCATAGAAATAAAGATGGTAATAAAAACAAAAGCACAAAAAAGTTCAGAAAGATAATTTGCCTCAAACACTGGGCTAAAAAATGGTGGCACTGTGTTGCACAACTGAAAAAAACAGTAGAAGGCATGTCAGTAATCCTAAGCCCCTCAAAAAATAGGCTTAGAAACCCCCAAAAGAGAGAATGAAAAGAACAGACACTTAAGAGCAATGAAAAAGAAGTTGTAAGTACAAGTCTAATAATGGGCTGCCACATGTAACTAACAAGCCAAGCAGTTGAGAGAAACTGAGGACCAGGGGTACACATTTCACTCTTTGTTGCCCTCAGTGCAGAGGGAGTCTAAGGGTAGGGCCTAAAGTAACTTATACTGGTAAAAACAATTTCTGATCAAAAAGTTCAAGTCCTGAGCCCAATCAACATGTGAGACTGTTTGTATGGACAGCTGCTCAAAGAAGATATAAGGGGTATGAAGGAAGAACAGAGATACAAAAGAATTGTAAGATCACCCTGGACATACTATGTTCAGTTCTGCTGTCTACATGGTAAAAAGGATGTTGAAAATTGATGAGGGTTCAGAGAAGAGCCACCAGAATGACTGTAGAGCTAAAAAACATACATTCAAATGCCAGGCTTAAGTGCTCAGTCTGTTTTGTATTTCAAAGAAAAGGTAGTGTGACTCTGAATATGTTTTGTTTTTTTCCCTACTACTTAGTAATTTTATGGCCATTTTCATCACAAATCATCTCTTTGTGATGAACTGATGAAGGAATCCTTAACAATGCATATTTTTTTTCTTACTTCTTAGTATTGTCTTACATTGTGCAATGAGTATACTGAAACATTCTGAGCTATCTAAATTATGCACTTTCTCAAGGAGAACAGGAAAGTGAGGAATTTCCCATAAAATCTCATTTCTCCACCTCTCTTATAGGGGGGGGGGGGGAAAGATCATACAGCTTTTCCTCAAGCTTTGACTGTAGGAATCTTCATGGAAAGCCATAGAAATTTGCATTTGAGACCCTGGATCTTTGCCACAGTTGTGAACCTCAGACTCTTTCTGTTTAAAAAAGCCTCTCCTCTGCTATGGTTGCCACTGAGCGCCACAGCAAATAAATATAGACTGTTCTATATTTTTAGAGGATTTTCTACAAGGCCAGGAGTAGGGCATTGCACATTGCAAGCTGCCAAGTCCTCACTGTTCCCCTTGTATAAATCCTAGATGAGTGATTTTCAGCCAGTGTGCCACAACACCCTGAGGTCCTTTTGAGATCCTTTCAAGGGTGATGTGAAATGATATATAAAGTTAGCACTGTTAGGTATCCAGGATGAATCCAGAGATTTCAAATAGGAAACCACAGTGTTATAAATATTCTGACCAGTTGTGGTCTTTCTGGGTTCTTTGCAGTAGAAAAATTGCTCTACTATTTTTTGATAGTCAAAAAACAAGTGTAAACTAGGAGCTGGGATTTTTGAGGGGTGTTTTGAGTCTAAAAAGGTTGAGAACCATTGTCTTAGACCAAAAGAGACTTTGTAGCATTGTAGGGGGAAAGGGCATTGGATTAGAAAGGGTTCCTTGCATGTCCTGGACTGTAGAAAAATGAAAATAAAAAGGTACAGGTGCCACTTACAATTATTCCTCTTTACCTGTTCAATATTATTGTCATGTTCCTGTGCACCATTAAACAGCTTCCATGTTCTACTCAGAGATTTAGCTACACTTCAGTGGTGTGTGAAGTAATCAATCTATATAGTTTAGAAAGCACTTAAGCTTCCTTTGGGACAGAGATTACTTTAAAATGGAAGATATTATTATTTCCTGTGTGTTTAACTTGTCAAGTATTCTTACTTTGTTTTCCTTCCAATCCAACGTTAAAACTAACTTCTTCAGTGAAGCTGACAAATGCTAAATCAATTAAATTAAAATGCTGTTGCCCACCTTTGATCTTTATAGAAGGTATATGCACTAATAGAGAACCTCTTTTTATCACATTCATGCCTTGTGTTACTGTAGTCTTCACTCCAGTGGAATTTCCAGTCTCAGTAGTTCAGTTTCTATGTCTACTTCTGCAAATGCTGTCCTCTGGGTACTTGTACACGTGGCAGGGGTTTAGTCCTCAGGGTTCTATTCTGTGTCCCTTAAATTGAAATGGTGGGCTTTTAACTGAAATCCACTGTTTCATTTTTTCCATCATGTTACCGCGAGGGGCCTGATCTTGTGGGTTTTTTTGAGCTGGAGCCTGTCCACAGCCAGAGGGCAAGCTGCTGGTGGGCTGATCAGCCCCTGAGCTGCAGGGGACACTGGGCCTTCCTTCTGTGGCAGGGCCATCTAGGCAGGCTGCTAGTGGGCCAGATGCTGCCCCAGCTCAGAGGCAGCACCCAGCCCGATCCAACTCTTCCTTGAGCCCACTCAGGGAGCAGCACCTGGTGGGCTTCCAGTGGGAGGGCTCAGGGAAGAGTTGAATCGGGCTGGGTCCTGCCTCTGAGCTAGAGCAACAGCTGGCCCACTAGCAGCCCACCCGGGCAGCCCCCAGATGTGCCACCATGACAGAGGGAAGGACTGGGGCCCCCTGCAACTCATGGGCCATTTGGCCTGCTGGCAACACACCACCTGGTTGTGGGAGAGGCAGGCAGGCTCTACTAAAAATAAATAAATAAATAAAGGATCAGGTCCCTTGCCGCTTCTGCCTTAGCAGTCACCTGTTAAAGGCAGAAGCAGCAAGGGCCCCAATCGTTTTTGTCTGCAGAGCATGGCTGGGGGCTGAGCTGACAGCTGCATCATTGCAATTTGCAACATTGCAAACTCATCTGAAACCCCCAAAACTGGCACACATTTAATGTGTGATGCCATTAAGCCACAGACACGACATTGTCGTCACATGCACATCATGATGACCACCACGTGTACAAGCACCCTGAATAATTCCAGTGCAAGGTAAGTTAGTTGTATGTACCACATGGCATGTTGACACTGCTGGGGAGCAGAACTTCCAATACATTCTGAGCTCACCAAATACTAAATGAATGGAATGAGTCCACGTTACAGGGTATACCCATGGTTTTCCCAGTACTGTTGTAATGACAGTAACATTACATTTTTTCAGTGTTTGATTTATACACAACAGATGCAAGTAGGTAGCATGTATGTTCATAGCAGCACTGTCTGATATGGTGTGTACATCCCCTAAAACTCTGTTTGCAAGGATTAAAATCCTTTTTATTCTTCAATAGGTTTTTTCACCTGAATCTTTTACAGGACCTCTTAACTGTAATACAAACTTCTAGAGATAATACAGTAAGCACTACAGAAAAATGCTGACATTTATAATATTTTAGGAAATAATAGTAACTTCCACTCCAGTGGAATTAAGCAAGCAAGTCAACTAATTACATGCTATTGAAATGTCACTGGAATAGGAAAGGATTCTTGGTGACACTCATTTGATTGTAGAGGATCTATACAAAAAACATGACACTACTTAAAACCTGTATCAGGCCATATTTAAGAACCATAGGTGAAGTAGTTGTGTCAGAAATCTTTCTGCAACTTCTGTAATAGTGAAGGTTGCAACTAAGGTAGATGAACTAAAAGAGGAACTGAGGGATTCACTAGACCTTCTTACATCCTATGTAGGTGGTATGGTCTACTAATGCGGTGGCCTTATGGTGTAGGCCTTTCTGCCCCTCTAGTCTCAAATTCAGAAGTAGGAATGGGCTGAATTTCACTGAAATTCCCAACGCCATGTTAAAAACGTATTTATAGATGTATGTAAAATGTGAACATTGTGTGTTTTTAAATATTTAAGGTAAAATCCTGGCTTGGTAGTAGATTTTAGGTAAAAGAGCATAAGCAATTATTTTTAAATTACGTTTTTAAAAGTTGAAGGGAAAAATTCCCTTAGTTTAGGGTTAAAAAAGCTGAACATTATAAAATGAATATCACAGCCTAATAATTTTACTTTAATGTTAAAAGTGCAAGTCATTGTAGTGTGAAAAGCAGCTGTACTAATTTGATCTAAAGATATATTTCAAAGATCAAGTCAATAAGATGCATGTTAAACTTCCTAAATGCATGACACCACTCGGTCAGTAATCCATATTCGTTTAGAGATTTATTTAACTTTTTAATTAATACTGCAGTTTAACTTGTGTAGAAAAAAAAATCACCTAATGCTATACTCTGAGTCCCTTTAATAGAGGACCATCATCTGCAATATCTCAAACACAAAGTGAGTTAAGGACAGACTTAGCTTTTAACTCTCAATTTCCTGCCTCTTGAAGGCTTAAGAAAGACCCTTAATGTTACTTTAATGTAGTTTTTGGTGGTATGATTCTCTTTAATTCTATCCATTGCAGTCCTTTGATACTTTATGAATTACTTATCTCACATTAATAAGGCTTAACATGGAGTATTAACCTCCTATACATTCCTAATTAGTTTTTAATGAATTTTAGTTTCCTTGTTAGAAAAAGAGCTAGCTAGCTAACTACCACAAATTTAATCTCCATTACCGGAGCATAAGACAACCACCCGTGGGGATGCATGTCCTTGAGATTTTTGTGTTAAACTAGCAGACTTA
The DNA here is from genome assembly GCF_000455745.1 of Alligator sinensis. Taxonomy (NCBI): domain Eukaryota; kingdom Metazoa; phylum Chordata; order Crocodylia; family Alligatoridae; genus Alligator; species Alligator sinensis. The sequence goes on from NW_005841864.1 coordinate 4,427,177, forward strand.
CAAAAGTGTCAAACAAACTAATATGCATCTCAGCTTATCCCTTCCACTTTGATGGTGTAATAAGTTTTGAACTATTTATAACTAACAACACATCACATAATCTTCAATACATATACAAAAGATGTTAAGATACTGCACGAAAGCTAGAAAGGCTAATCTTGCAAGAAAGATATATTGAAAGCGACAAGAAGGATGAATCTGCTCTCCAATGCATGTCTTTTTATTTTGATAATAATAATAATTAGTTCCATCTTCTAATATTAAAATTCTTTAAGATGATGGGAAATAATATATTTTCCCTCTTTTGATACATATTTAATTAGCATAACATTTCCATTGCATAATTCAGGGATGTACTTAAAACAAATATAAATGTGTTTAATTTTAAAAAGTCCATACCTGATAAGCAACTTTCAGTTAACCATTTTTGCGTGAGTTACAGGAATATTGACTATCAAAACCTGCTCTGTTTTGACAATATTTTAAATCAATATTAAGATACTGCATTGTCTAATATACCTGGATACATAAAATACTTGTAAATAAATGCACCTCCTTATAGAACACAACAGTAGCCATGAAATCAAATGTTAGGGTGAGACGACGTTTGGGTTACCACAACAGGAATTTTCTAAGGCAGAAAAACAGGTTTAGTGCTAGTTGTTCAACTTTAGAAACATAGCCTCATCTTTTTTTAGTTTAATGTATACTTTGTTATTCCCCTGGGCTTCTCCTGAAGGGGGGAAGGATAAATGGATTTACTGCGGCTGGTGAGAAGATCTATTGCAGAGGTTCAGTTTGAAAGACATTGGTCCTAACTGTTGTTTTTATACTAAGTGCATATGCTTTCAACATGCTAAACGAGTGCATGTTCATAAGCAAATGACATCTGCAAAACTATATGTTTAGTGAACATCTATTTATATTAAAGTGATGGGATATAATGGCATATGCTGTGGATGGCTGTCTAAACTAAATCAGACAAATTCTTTTCCAACATCACAAATTGTATTTGGTTCATTTCATTTTACCAATAATTAGAAGGGGGGAAAAAAAGAAATTATGGTGTCCTAGACAGTTAAAATTAATACATGTGCTAATGTATGCAATTAAAGCATTTTAAGTAGAAACAACTCTATACAAAACAAGACCCAATTACATTTCATTTAAACAAGATCATTCTGCATTTTGATGTCCTTTTCATCATAGTTTTACATATTTACAAACAGTTGGATGAACATTATAAATATGTGATATTCATTACTCATGCTGGGTGAAATTTATCACTCCTAGGCAAAGCCTGAATAATAGGACACGATAATAGCTGGATTTCTAAGCCAAAGGCAAGCCTCACAGAGATGTAATGTACTGTCCCACAGCTGCTGCTCCAGGCTCATAGTCTTAACTTCTACTACACAGGTGTGTATCTATGTGTGCAATTAAGGTGAAACTTAGCACAGTTTAGGCCAGAGCCAACTACTCCCAGGCACACTACATGTGCACCTGGGACTGCAGCACTTTGAGCCAGGCGGAGCAGCCCCAGGCTGGCAGGAAGTGTGGAGGGCCTGAGGCTCTGGGTGGCAGTGTTGGTTGGTGGAGGGGCTGCCTGGGGCACAAGGGTACTAAAGTGTGGGGCTAGGCAGCAGACAGCCCCCTCACTTTAGCACCTTTGTGCCCTGGCCAGACCGTCACTGTCTTTCAGCACATGTAATTACTCTGTTATACGACAGTACTGTTCCCAACAGTACTATCTTATAGAAGAGTTAATTAATTTACTGTACCCTAATACTGGTGCACATATAGGTGGTGACATTTTACTGCGGAGCTAATTAGTTTACTCCGTAGTAAAGTGCATATGTAGATGCACCCAGGGGTTTTGGACTACTGGATCCATGTAAACCAGGCTCACAGATCACAGACAACCCTTTCAGTCTCCACACAGAATATGGATTCCTCTGTATAGGCATAGGGAATGTGGAGGTCTGTTCAGCTGATGCCCACGATGTGGGACTTAATTGATGCATAAGTGAGGTATAAGATGTTCTTCATCATCAGTGAATTTCACACATTATTCTTATGCTTACACAAGGTAGTGATAAAATGCTGAATTATCATACATTCATTATTACATTGTGTATTTAACACTGCATCTTGACACCTGTCGTCATGCAGTAGCTGATGGAAAACTGAGACCAGGCTTAAGTGAAACAATGTACTCTCCAAATAACTGAAATGCTATTGGCAACTTAATCACTGAGTCTGACATGCAGGAGGAAAACCAAGACATATAGATGTGGTTTAACTGCATCTGAAGCTTCATTAACTTAACTAATCTGGGAGCTATCAGCAATAACTTACACAGTGTAGGTCATCATTCCTGCCTGCTAGCAGGCCACCATCAGTACATCAATCCCCCCACTTGCTTCCATTCCATTTCTGGAATCTTACCACTCTCTCTTTGTATGTTAATGAACTGATGGAAGGGGTTCTTAGCTCATAGCTCTACCAAACATCAGGAGCCCTAACATTTATTTAGGGATTACCTTGTCCTAAATCCATTTCCCAGTCCAGCATATCAGGGACCAGATGCTTTATCAAACAAATATGTGCACTAGACATTTGCTACCAGGATGTGCCATCAGTTATCTGGCCTCCCCTCTTCCTAGCCCTTGCTGGATTCCTAGGTTGTTGACCACTCCTTCCAGGCCAGAATCTGGAGAAGTGTACAATCTTAACTGGATAAATGATGTGTAATGATACCCAGACATTTGGAGAAAGCTCATATGGTCTCCCACTTCTGCAAAATTCATTGGCATCTGTTGAGCTCCTGTTTTTCCCCATCCCTGGCTGAGAACCCTATTCCAGAATTCATCTGGTGTGAAGAAGCTTGCCATTCACCTTGAGTTCTCTCCCCAAATAAATGATAATGGGAGGGGAAAAGATCATCCACTGATGGCAGTTTGAGGAGGAAGCTTTGTTTGGTTAAATATATATATACATACAGAAAAAGCTTTGTTATCCAACACCCATGGGGATTGGGAGGTGCTGGATAACAAAATATGCTGGTTAACTGAGAGGCCTGAACAGGCATCTGCCTATTCGGGCCGCCGCCTCTCCCACTGCATCCAGGGCGCTGCTGCCCTTCCCACCACATCACCACCCCTCCCGAGGGACCGGGAAGCAGGCCCTGTGCAAGCTGCTTTGCCTCGGGCTGTGGGAACTCGGCAGCACAGGCTGCTTTGCCCCAGGCTGTGGGGGCTTGGCGAAACCGGAAGTGCCACAGTGGGCACTTCTGGTTTCGCTTTTACCTTACAAGCCAGCATGCCAGTTAATAGAGCACACTGGCTTGTAAGGTGCCAGATAACGCAGCTTTTACTGTATATGAGAAGGGGCACATCCACACAAGGTGCTAAATGCACAGTAGCCTAATAATACTCTGCAGTAGTGCATTACAGCAGAAAAAGTATTAATACGCTACTGTGCAGTATTGCTAGGCTACTGTGCAGTGGTGTAACTAAAAAGGCGTGTGCCAGCACTATTGTGTAGTAACACCGGTTACTGCATGTTGATTTAGTACTTGATCATACAAGTCCTAAAATAAATATGCGTAACTACGGCACATTAATGAATTTGTAGATGCGCCCACAGATTTTTAAACTTATTTTTTATTTTTTAGTGGATTCATAGATTGTAAGGCTGGAAGGGACCTCAGAATATTATCATGTCCAGGCCCCTACACCAAGCAGGAAAGATAACTGGGGGTCAGTTGACCCCAGCAAGGTGACTATCTAGTCTCTTCTTGAAGATTTTCAGGGTAGGTGATTGTACCACCTCTGGAGAGAGCTTATTCTACAGTCTGGACACCCTGCTTGTGAAGAAGTTTTTCCTAATGTTGAGCCTGAATCGGTCTTCCAGGAGTTTGTGGCCATTACTCCTGGTTTTCCCCTCAGATGCCCTGGTGACCAGTTGCTCACCACGTGCTATTGGATGAAAGATGCTAATTTTCCTCCTCCTATTAGCAGTTTTGACTTAAAGTTCTGATGCTTCCTAGTGGCTCCATCTGAAGGAGGACAGTGCACAAGACACATACCAGCCTAGAACAGAGTTGATTTGAATAGAAAGCCAATAAGTTGCTTAAAAAATTCTTGCTGAAAACCCCTTTTGCTCTTTTGTGTTCTTGCCTAGTACTCTGAAATTTCCTCAGGAGAATTCAGCCAACCACACAGCCTATATTCTGGGTTTGAGCCACTCAGAAAGCCATAGTTATTCCCCTTGCAATTATTAGAGCTAGTATATAAGCTATCCATTGAAACGAAATCTCAGCAAAACTGTGCATGCGTGGATGGCAGGGGTAATGCATTTCAAAATCAGTTTTCTAACCAGTTCTACTAGTATAACTCAAGGGTTGGCAAAGTAGGTACCACTGGATTTGGCCCATAGCACTGGAGGGCTTTGCCTGTGCTTGTGGCTGTACCTACACCAGGGCCAGGGGGCTTCCAGCAGAGCCCATGCCACTGCTACTTCTCTACTCCCTCCCAGCTGCAGTCTAGCATGGGCCAGGTAGTCAGCAGAGCACGAGCATTATGGGGCTTTCTCTGTGTCCATGCTCCCCCCTAATGTCTGCTCCTGTCTGCTGGTTCAGTTTCCAGCTGATGAGGAGCCATGCCAAGGCTGGGCACCTGCAAACTGTATCTAAGCTGCTGCCCCTTCTCCCCCTTCCCCTTCAGTTAGCAGGGAGCTGCTCTGGGGCAGACAGCTCTCAACTGTGCCCACACCAGAGCCAGAGGGCAGAGCAGGGTGGGGTGGAAAAGGGAGAGTGGGGAGAAGCATTAGCAGTGCAAACTCCGTTTGCTGATACCTGGTCCTGGCTCAGCTTCCCACATGGTCCCATGCCTGCATCCCAGCCAGGGAGTGGGGTGCTGGGGGAAGCAGCAGTGGCGCATGCACAGCATCCAGTCTCCTGGCCCTGGCACATGTGTGCGGAAAGCCCCCCCCGCCCCCATCACTGACAGGCCACTAAAGCCACCTGGCTCTCACTGGACCAGAGCTGGGTTGTTCCCACCTGCAGCTTGGAAAAGGTTACCAGCCCCTGTTATAACGTCACACTTAAATGTGCAACCATTAGTCTTGTTGAGCACTTATTCACTCGAGCAATACCATGGGAGAGCTCAGAGGAGTATGTATTCAATAGCAGGAGTACCAGTTGCACAATTTACCTTTCAGTCATTATAAAACAGGTTGCACATCTGTTAAGTATAAATCTCCAGTCATATTCTGTCTCTGTTGTAAGAAAATATGGATTTACTCTTTGGTTCGATGTTATGACCAATATGATTATGTTTATTACCCACAACCCCTAGCGTTAAAGCTTTAATACATTTTTAATACTCTTTCACAATCCTCAGTAGACATCTTTGCTGAATCTTAAATGCCCTGTTTTTTAAATCATGCAGCAGCAGTGACATTATCATTTCCACAAAAGCCAATGCTAATTTACTGTACTGATTAAACTGCAGTCATTTATTATACTTTTTTGCTATACTATTTTTCATTTGACTGTTGCAGTTACTTTGGCCAAATTCATATTATCATAAAACTGCATCACAATGCAGTCATTTTAACCTTTACAGTATTTCACTAATGTGAATTCAACATTGCCAATAAAATTAAAATATTGAAAATTGTTATATTTTTCCCGAATGACAGCAAAATGTCCTAAATATTCTATGCTACCAATGCAACTTTTCCATAGCTAGCCTTGAACTTTTTACAGTTTATGGGCCATCATAAAATACATGAAAATCCGTTCGATACTTTACTACACTCTCTCCTTTGTCCATTAACTTTAGAGGAATGCAAAAAGACTGGACTGATTAACCATCTCATGTTAAAATATAAGAATATCAAATTTATGAAGTCAAGAAAAGATCAGGAAAAACAAAATCAGAGAGCAGGCCATGTCACCAGTAAGAATTTGAGGAAAAATAGAAATATTTGATTTCCTCCCAGAAAGGAACATCTGAGATATGTTTTAAGAGACTGAAAGCAAGGGAAAAGATAAGGCATTAAATTCCTTTCACAAGGACGGGAGAATAAGAGCTTTTTGGAACTTCTCTGAGAGGAGGAGGAGGCAAGTAGAAGGGAAGAGAAGAAAGATTGAGAAGACTTTATGTAGAGAGAATGTTGGAATAAACTTCTCTCAGCCAGCAAAAAATGTACAAAGCAAACCCACAGAAAGTGGTCAGACGACACCCATCCTCTTCAAGGGTTCTTGCTGCAGCTGGTTGAGGGTTTGCGCCTTCTTGCTGGGCCTCTGCCCCAGACTGGTTCTGAATCTCAATTTTCTTTCTCACTGTGACTTGGGGAAAAATGTAATGTATTAGGATGGTCCACGTGGTTTGCAGATTGTATCTTCACTATTTTGGGGTGATTGTAACAACTATAGTGCCTTTGAGTGAAATTCAGATGAGCCAACTGAATCCTGAGAGATACAGGCTCATATTAGTAGTTCTACTTTCACCTCAAATTTGAGCAGCAGAGCTTAAAATTCATACATTTGAGGATTTGAAGACTTGAACTGTCACTGTTCCTTTTCTATTTTAAGTACACAATACTTTGGAGTTTCTCCAAGTACTTTGGATGTACCTAATGTCCGTAAACATTGTAATATGCCTAAATCTCAGTGACTTTGGTCAGATGAATTAGGGATGCAGTTACCTTTTTTCTTCAATTCATGACAGTCACCAAGGTGTCATTTTTGTGAAAATGGATGAGAAAAGATGCAAATCCAATAGGACAGATTTATGTAATTGTATAAGTCTCCATCACTGTTTTCTGGTACTCCTGTTGATTTGTATTATAGAGTGTAGAAAGGTATCTTTGAGTTCAAGAGATGCTAATCTGTGTGTTGCTAGAGTTGTTCTTTGGAATTCCATCTTGATATTTTAATATTTAACAGTTAGGGGTAAGTTTGACACTGAGGAGCTGCTGAATATTCAGGATAATTATTGCGAAGGAAATGATTCGGAAATGCGCAGAAGAGTAACTTATTTTATTTCTTATAACACACATGCACCTGATTTTTAACAGGTAGAATAAAGAAAAAAATATTTCTTTGAAAACACTGGCAAGCAACATTAACTAACTGAATAACAGCTTCTGTTGCCGGCACCTCTGTGGGAGGGAGGGGTGGAGGAGGTGGAACAAAAAGTGTTTACAGCCACCAACTAGGGACCCCCATCAGCAGCACTGAAATATTATATTTCCCTCAGCAGGGGCAGAAACTGCTGTTGCGGTGTTTCCGCACAACGCACGCCCCAATTTCCAGCAACTGAATTTTGGGAAAAGATGTGTACTGTATGTGAGAAAATATGGAGTCTGAAATTCAATAATGTACTGAACTTTTATTCAGTGTTTCAAAAAAATTTTTTTTTTCCCAGCAGCTCTCCTTTCCCATTTCCTTTCATTGCTACCCCTGAGAACCTAAGTGAAGATAATGAATTGCTATTGCTGTTGAAATTTAGGATTTTTTTCAACTTATTTTAGCTAGGTACGATAAAGGGAAAGCTCCAAATGCAAACCTATGTTGTGCTTTTCATAGACATTAGGGCTGGAAGGGACCTCGGAAGATCAACGAGTCCAGCCCCCTGCCCAAAGGGCAGGAAGTCAGCTGGGGTCATAGGAACCCAGCAAGATAAGCATCCAGTTTGCTCTTGAAGGTGTTCAATGTAGGCGCTTGAACCACCTCCGGTGGCAGGCTGTTCCAGACCTTGGGGGCTCGGACAGTAAAGAAATTCTTCCTTATGTCCAGCCTGAAATGGTCTTGTCGTAGTTTATGACCATTCGACCTAGTCGTCATCCCTTGGGGCGCTCTGGTGAACAAACGTTCCCCCAGATACTGGTGGTCACCCCTGATAAACTTATACGTGGCCATCAGATCACCCCTGAGCCTGCGCTTTTCCAGGCTAAAGAGCCCCAGGGCTCTCAGCCTGTCATCGTAGGGTCTGCTTCTCTGACCTCTGATCATGCGTGTGGCTCTTCTCTGGACTCTCTCAAGCTTCTCCACATCCTTTTTGAATTGTGGAGCCCAAAACTGGACGCAGTACTCCAGCTGCGGCCTCACCAAGGCCAAGTACAAGGGGAGAATGACGTCCCGGGATTTGCTTGAGAAACATCTGTGGATGCAAGCCAGCGTTTTGGTCACTTTACTATCCACAGCATCGCACTGCAGGCTCTTGAAGACAAGGTAAAAAAAGATCTAATCAAGCTGAGGAGTTCAGATAGAAGAGATAGGTCTCTGACTTCGTCATAAAAGAACAGAGTTTCACCTCCTTTTGGATGAACGGGGTGTGTCAGGAGAGTTGCACAGAAATGGAAAAATAAAGATAAACAGGAAAAGAGCTAGAGACTCAGCTGATTGGCTCACAGGCACTGACAGCTCTGGCGCCTGCTGCTGATCGGCTGGGAGGCAAAAACTGTTGTATACGTAAAATGCGTTTTTGCCTCCCAGCTGATCAGAAGCGAAGGGCAGAGCCCCCAGGGCCTCTCTGCCGATTCAGCGGCAGGGGGGTTGCATGGTGAAAAGAGCAATATTAAAGGAGCCAATGTATAGAGCACTTCCAGTGCGATATAGGCAGATCCTTACTTATACTGGTTTATGTGTAATTTCTGTCCCTAGTCTAGGAGAACATGATTAAAGAAATCAGAAAAAGGAAGAACCTCATCTTGTTCTGATTCACTTTGTGAAATATTTTTTCTCCCTGCTGCCAAGCTTTACATGGCAGTCTACATTTGTTTTCATGGGCAACCAGAAAATACTGCTTTACTGTATTGCTGATAAAGATTTCCTATTTTTTTTCTTTCTACTGAAATAGTAATATTTGTCAGCTAATAGAATATCAGGGAATGTAACTGAAGAGTGACTAGACTGATTACCAGAAATAGTGGAAAGTGATTTCTGAGATGGAAAGAATTATATATATTTTTTTATTGCTTGTGACTAGTCCATGCAATAGCACAAGTGCTAGGTTTAGTGACAACCATATGACTCCTCAATTTTCTTTCTTTCCAGAGCAGTATCCCTCAGCAGGAGGTGAAATATGCATTAAATAAGAAATAAAAAAAAAAACCCCAAAACCCAGCAATTCCAACTTTATGCCCAGGATCATAATTTTTGTGATATTTAATCAGAGAGAATTCCTGAATTCTCAGTCTGACAGAAATCAATTGCAGCTGTGGTTGCACCCAGATTTTGCTCAGTAACTTAATGATTTACGCATTTTGTCAGGACTTGGAAGACTTAGATTCTAGGCCTTGCTCACCCTGAGGGGTTTAAACTGAGTAAACTGCCATAATCACTAAGGTATAAGCTAGGCAGGGCTCAATACATCCTCCAAACCTCCTACTGAAATTGAGCTAGTGGGAGGCCAAGAGAGAGACTCATGAGTTCAAGTAGAGAACAAGCAAACTGGAGTCTAATCTGTGATCTAGTGTGACAGACACTGCCTCAAGAAGGTGGTCAATTCTGTCTGGTGCCTCCTGGGCAGAGCACTTGGCTCAATGCAGCTGAAGAGTGAAACCAGCTCTGGACAGCTAGCACTCTCCCAACATAAAGTAAAGAGATGTCTGGTGCTAAATAGCGGTACAAAGTGATACCACTTTTGTCGTGGCCACAATTTAGATGAGACAAGAATATGGACATCTGTTTGCTTGGCCATACCACCATAAAAAAATTATGGTGGCACAAAGGTGATGAAAAGCAATATCTGTTTCTGCCCTTAGCTGCCCTGGTTCTGGTAGAAAACTCCCCTGAGTGAGATGGATCCTGACATGACAGGGTCAGTTAAGGATGTTTTAGGGCTGCCCATGGAGATCTGGGTGCCTCATGGTTGCAATAGGATCTGACGCTGGAGGCATGCAAGACTCAATTGCCAGGGTGGAAGAACCATGTGATTCTGCCTGGCAAAATAGGATCAGCCTCTGGATGTGCAATAAGAATGAGAGCTGTTCCTTCCTAAGTGGCATACTCACCCGAACTAAACAAACCCTTTGGGAATGAGAAGAAGCTAAGGGCAGAATTTATTTTCACTATTAAGCAGCCCAAGTCCCATGCAGTTTTTAGATGCCTAATTCACCCAACTGCATAGTACTTTGCTTCATGTAACCACCCAAATCAGTTATGTAACAGTAACATTTCTTATGCAGTTATAGTTTTTCCTTATTGCATGTGCTTGTAATTGATTCAGTGCTGCTTCAGAGACACGTAACTCCATGTATGCCCCATGTCAATTTGTTTCTGAAATAGATGTGCAGTGGTGAACTGTAAATCCTGAAATCATAGTTGACCAAACCTATGGCTAGTAGGGCTGTGTGAAGCTTCGGTCCCTGATTTGATTTGGTGGAGATTCAGCCCAATTTGGTGGCTGAATCGCCAAATCTAAATGGAATCAGAGAACCCTTTAATCTCTCTGAATTGACTTGAAACCCTCCAAATTGATTCGGAGAGATTTGGAAAAATTCAGCAATTCAGACACAGACAACTGTTTTTTCTACATACCTCTAGGTAGCAGGTGGCTGTGAACGCTGCGATACTGGGGCTCATAGAGTGTCCCACAGGAGCACAGGGCGGGGAGCCCAGCATACTTGGCAGCAGACCCGGAAGTGGACCAGAAGCACTTCCGGTCCACTTCCAGGTCTGCCTCCCCGACCCCTGGCTTGGCGACTGGTGCCTCCTGGGTCTGTGGGGGGGAACCCGGGGTCTCCCAGAAGCCAATCACTGAGCTGGGGGGGGGGGGCAGGGTGGCCCCCAGCGTGCTCCCCAGTGGACCCAGAAGTGGACCGCAAGTATATCTGGTCCACTTCCGGGTTCACTGTCAAGCACATAGACGGGCCCCCATACTTCTGTGGGACGCTCCATGTGCCCCAGTATTGCAGCATTCACAAACCACGCCAGTACCTCAAGATATGTAGAAAAAAACATTTAAAGCTATATCTATGTCCAAATCACTGATTCTCTGAATCAGCACTGAATCTTCAGGTTTGGATTTGGCCAAATCGAATCAGGGACAGCGATCCAAATCAATGAATCAAATCACTGTCCCTGATTCAGGCCAAATCTCAATCTGAATCGAATAGGGCTCACTTCACACATCCATAATGGCTAGCAGCTGTGTAACATGGATGGGTGGTATTGATTATCCAACCATTGGACTAATTAATTGCCTAGTCACTACAGTGCCTACCCAAGACAGGGAAGACATGGGTGAGCCAAATTATAGGTCCATTGTCCCTTTAAAGGATGCAGACCCTGACATCCCACTTTACAGGGTAGCACTGTAAACATCAGGAGAGTGGACAGACAAGACTGAGGGCACCTTCTAAGGCTAGGTCTTTTGAACATATAGGTGCTTTTAAACATGTTCACTGTTATAGTAACTAGCTTCAAATCTTTTTCTTTCAGAATATTTTCTGATTACTTGTGCAGTAAGGTAGTACTAGAGGTAAGCAAAGGTAATCAGATTCCAACCCATGTTTAGTACATCATGTGACACCTCAGCATATTCACGTGTTCTGAAAATAATAATAAAAAGCTAAATGGATGTATAAATACTAAGTAAAACAGAAACAAAATATGAATGTAAAATAACTGAAAATAAACTTCATGTTGAACTCCCTGGATGTTCAATATATATTTTAATACTTCTCAGATGGTCTTTCAAATATGTATCCTTGGTCTGGTTTGGAGTTGTCATTGTAGATGCCTTCAAAAGAGAAAAAACTGAAGTCAAGGTAAAGGAAAAGCCTTGGTGGTTCATTATTGTGATTTATTTTCTTTTACCAGGAGGCTCCACTTACTGAGCTATATTCACAACAGCTAAAAAGCTTTCCCCTTTTTAAAAAATATGGTCATAGCCATAATATCCACAGCTTAAACTGATTTTTCTGAAGTTCAGCTCTATGACACACTATATTTTAAGGATTATTGGCAATTGTATTTTAGAATCCAGTCCATCCCAATAAATAGGTAATTTCCAGAACCTTACAAGCCTTAGAATACTGCAAAAGCTAGCTTCACAGCAAGTCAGCCTATTGCACCAGTGTCACCTATTGCACCAGCATGTCAATTCAGAACAATTCTTTAAAAATAAAACAAAACAAGATAAAACCACTTTAGTAAAAGCACCCCTAATGCCATTTTAAGGGTAAAGTACCACATCATTGTGACAGAGGCTGCCAGAAAGGCTGACGTGCTCGATGCCTTTTTCACCTCAGTCTTCACAGACACAGTCAGCTCCCAGACAGCACCTGGCAGCACAGTTTGGGGAGGACGTAAGCAGCCAACAGTAGTGAAAGAACAGGGTAGGGACTACTTAGAAAAGTTCCATGGGGCTGGATGGGATGCACCCGAGGGTGCTGAAGGAGTTGGCTGATGAGATTGCAGAGAAAGTGGCCATCATCTTTGAAAACTCGCGGTGATCAGTAGAGGTCCCAGATAATTGGTAAAGGGCAAACACAGTGTCCATATTTAAGAAAGGGAAAAAGGAGGATCCAGGGATCTAGAGACCAGTCAGGCTCACCTCAGTCCCCCCCAAAAATCAGGGGAAAGATCCTCAAGGAATCCATTTCTAAGCACGTGGAGGAGAAGAAGGTGATTAGGAACAGTCAGCACAGGATTCACAAAGGGCAAGTGATGCCTGACCAGCCTGATTGTCAAATGGGTCACTAACTAGCTGGAGGGCAGCACCCAGAGAGTGGTGGTGGATGGGTCATTTTCAACCTGGAGGGATGTGGGCAGTGGAGTCCCCCAGGGCTCAGTCCTCGGACCTGCACTGTTCAACATCTTCATCAGTAACTTGGACGAGGGGGTAAAAAGCTCCCTGTTCAAATTTGCTGACGACACTAAGATGTGGGGGGATGTGGGCACACTAGAAGGGAGGAATAGGCTGCAATTGGACCTAGACAGGTTACAGGGGTGGGCAGATGAGAACAGGATGGGTTTCAACACTGACAAGTGCAAGGTGCTGCACCTGGGGAGGAAGAACCAGCAGCATACCTACAGGCTGGGGAACTCCCTTCTTGT
>NW_005841864.1:4440337-4443024 GCF_000455745.1 Alligator sinensis
GAGAGGCTAAGGGACCTGAACCTGTTCAGCCTCCACAAGAGAAGGCTGAGGGGGAATCTAGTGGCCTGTTACAAACTAGTCAGAGGGGACCAGCAGGCATTGGGGGAGTCTCTGTTCCCCCAAGTACTACCAGGAATGACTAGAAATAATCATCACAAGCTGGCAGAGGGTAGATTCAGACTAGACATCAGGAGGTTCTACTTCACAGTCAGGGCGGCTAGGATCTGGAACCAACTTCCAAGAGAAGTGGTGCTGGCTCCTACCCTGCGGGTCTTTAAGAGGTTAGACGAACACCTTGTTGGGGTCGTTTGACCCCAGTACTTTTTCCTGACATGGCAGGGGTTCGGACTTGATGACCTGCTCAGGTCCCTTCCGACCCTACGAACTATGAAACTATGATTGCCTTCTATGATGAAATAACTGGCTCTGTGGATGTGGGGAGATCAGTAGATGTGGTATACCTTGATTTTTAGCAAAGCTTTTGATACAGTTTGCCACAACATTTTCACAGGCAAGTTAAGGAAGTACAGGATGGATGAGTGAACTGTAAGATGGAGAGAAAACTGCCTGTATCATAGGGCTCAGAGGGTAATGATCAATGGCTCGATGTCAAGTTGGCAGCTGGTATCAAGTGGAGTTCCCCAGGAGTTGGTTCTGGGGCCGGTTTTGTTCCATGTCTTCAACGGCTTGGAATATGGCATAGAATACATGCTCAGCAAGTTTGCAGATGACACCAAGCTGCGGGGAGTAGTAGATATGCTGGTGGGTAGGGCTAGGATTCAGAGTGACCTAGACAAATTGGAGGATTGGGCCAAAAAAATCTTATGATGTTCAACAAGGACAAGTGCAATGTCCTGCACTTAAGACAGAACAATCCCATGCACCAGTACAGGCTGGGGGCTAACTGGCTGGGCAGCAGCTCTGCAGAAAAGGACTTGGGACTTACAGTAGCTTATAAGACAATACGCTGAATATGAGCCAGCAGTGTGCCCTTGTTGCAAAGAAGGCTAATGGCATAGTGGGCTGCATTAGTAGGTTTGTCGCCAGCAGGTCAAGGGAATTGTTTATTTCCCTCTACTCAGCACTGGTAGGGCCACATATGGAGTACTGTGTTCAGTTTTGGGCTCCCCACTGCAGAAAGGATGGGGACAAATTGGAGAGTCCAGTGGAGGGCATTAAGGATGGTGAGAGAGGCTGGGGGACATGACTTATGAGGAAAGGCTGAGGGAACTGGGCTTATTTAGTCTAGAGAATAGAAGACTAAGAAGGGATTTAATAGAAGCCTTCAACTACCTGAAGTGGGGATCAAAGGGGGATGACTGTTCTCAGTGGTGGCAGATGACAGAATGGTCTCAAGTTGCAGTGGGGGAGGTTAGCGCTGGATATTAGGAAGAATTCTCTCACTACGGGCGCATCCACACATGCAAGGACGTGCGCTTGCAGCAGCTCAAATAGAAGTGGTGCAAATTTGAGCTGGGGCTTTTTGCCTCAGCGCATATGCTTAGAAATGAACTTTGTTGTGGAACAAATTGTGCCACTAGGGGCAAAATAGCCCTGGCTGGCTCCTCTCGGATCTGCAGCCAGGTGAGCTAGAGTCCGGGGCCAGCACCTATGCTGTCCCCAGTAGTATAAAAAGCTGCCCTGGCAAGTAGCTCAGGGCTACTCACTCTCAGGAGTTTCTGCAGCTCAGCCAATTGGTACCTGAGGACACTACCCCTTGTGCCAGCTGGACTGCTGAAGCAGCCCTGAGAGTTCCCTGCACCCTCGACCCACTGCAGCAGTCTGGCAGTGGGGGTTGCTGTCTGGCTGTGACCTGCTGTGCACCTGCCAGGCCCGGATGGGGACTGCAGAGCCAGTATAGGCATCTTTCCCTCTGGGAAAGCTGCCAGTGGACTGCGGTTGCAGGGGTGGCCTTTGTGCAGCACTACTGCCCCGGGGACTGCAGAGCCAGTATAGGCATCTTTCCCTCTGGGAAAGCTGCCAGTGGACTGCGGTTGCAGGGTTGGCCTTTGTGCAGCACTACTGCCACGTGTGCCTCCTGCCCAGCCATCTGGACAGCTATCACTCGGAAGATGTTCTGGGTGCGGTGGCTTGCTTTGAATTGTCAAAGCATGTCCTCCTGGCCCTATTTCGCCAGGAGGTCAGCCACAGCCAGATGGGTCCAAGGTGCCAGCTTTGAGCAGGCAAGGTCCTGCCACTGGCCTCTCTAGCAGGAATTCTGGTGTTCCCTATTGGAAAACTGAAAAATCCCTGATTAAAAAAAAAGTCCCAAAGTCACTCTCTAAAATACGCCCAAATCCATGTTCCTCCACTAGTAAAACAAAAGACCACTATAAAGAGAGAGAGAGAGCGAGACAGAGACAGCGATCAGTTGGACAATGTTTTACTGATATCTCTACAGTATTAAAGCAAGTCTCTTATCATAATAATAAAGTGAACTATAAATACAGGTTTCCTGAATTCATGAATACATATTTTGCTGCTTTCCCATAGGGTGATGGCCCCCACACAAGAGGTTGGTCCTCCAACAAGGGCTATAGTCCCCCAACAGGGGATTGAGCCCCTACACAAGGGGTTTGGCCTCCACACAAGGGCTACACGCCCCCAACAGGAAGTTCATCCCCCACACAAAGGGTTCAGCCCCCCAAAAAGGGTTCAGACCCCAAGAGGGGGGTCATCCCCCACAC
>NW_005841864.1:4443862-4463215 GCF_000455745.1 Alligator sinensis
CGGAGGTCCCCCCCACAATCCCTTCTCCCCTCTTCCAGCCCCCGACCCCTTACTCACCGGCACCAGGGCAAGGGACAACCATAGAGACGCTCTGGCAGCCAGAGCATCTCCATGGAGTACTCAGCCTCCAGTTGCCTCAGGACGCAGCCTCCATGGAGGACCCAGCCTCTGGCTGCCCCGCTTTTTTATACTTTACTTTTTTTAGACCCCTGGATATCCAGGGGTCAAATTTTCTCCCCACACTGCACACCTGCAGCGCAAGAAGAATTTTTTTGTTCCTACATGTGCCTGTTGCCCCGCCCCAAAGGGGTTTGAGGTGGGGCAAGAGGCACATGTGCACTTGTGTGGATGCGCCCTACAAGGGTAGTAAAATACTGAAACAGGTTACTCAGAAAAGTTGTGGAGTGTTCACCCTTGGAGGTTTTTAAGCCCTGGCTGGACAAAGCTTTAGCTGAGATAATCTATTTGGGAATAGTCCTACTTTGATCAAGGGGTTGGACTAGATGACCTCCTGAGGTCCCTTCCAACCCTATTTTTCAATGATTCTATGTTTTGGTCAACCAAATAGAGCTGTGCGCTTATATAACATACTTTTCTGGTTAACAGATATTCAGCCACCGAGCAAAAACTCCTTCCTAGCTTTCAATTTACAGGCAAATAAATTCTATTTTATCCTTGTAGTCCTCATTAATGTCATCCTGTTCAGAATCCAGTAGATTTACGCTTTTTAGAGGAGCAGTTTCTATTTCAGGAGCCTGATTCTCAAATCTTTTTGACCTACCCCAAAACTCACACTGATATCAATGTAATTTTGGGGAAATAGGTGTAATTGCAACTTAAAATCATAGCTCATTTATGCTTCTTTAAACTGTTCAAGTACTTTTCATGACAGATAAAAGGTATCTCCATTTTTACACACTGCAGTAATATACTCATTTTGTGCTCTAGTTGTTTTCCCCTCCTTAAAACTTGGTATAAGTAGAAAACTGAAAATACATTTGAAAGTTAGTAAATGTGATATAGACCATGGAAAATGCTTATATTTGGCCCAATGGGAAACTGATGGAAGAATGGAGATAAGAATAATAGAAAGGATTAGGAAGTAATACCATATCACTAATTCATTAGAAAATCAAAAGAACAAGAATGTAAAGGAAATGGGAGTACATTTTGGATCACAGGCAGAGAGATTACTATAGGGAGTAATTTGACCTTCACCAGTAAAATAACATCTCTTATTTAAAGAGAAAGCTCCACTTGCTTTGTAACAGGGAACCCTTACCCCTGTTACTAGGGAGGTGGGAGAGTACAGACAAATCAGGGCTAGAAATGGCAGCAAGCAATAGATATACAGCTGGACTGAGCCAAGGACAAAAAAAAAAAATGCCAGGCTGTTTAGGATGTAATTAGCAGCACCTGGCCCCTGGGTGTAGGACAGCCAGTCACATGACTGGAATGAGGCTGGGCTTAGGCCTATAAACCAGTCCCTGACCATGTAAGGGGTAGTTTGGCTCTGACTGCAAGAGGACAGGGAGCTCCCGAGAGAGCTGGCTTCAATAAGAGGCCAAGTCGGCTTGACGTAGGTGCTTGGGGGATGGAGGGATAGAAGCTAGCCATCCAGCTGGGGAAGCAGGGCTCAGAGGGTTTTATGTTTACATTAGGACCAGTTAAACTGCTCTTTTGTATTCTTCAATTTTTTCTACTGGAGGGTCAGATTGTGGTTACAGGGTAGCAGGCCACAGGTGGGGTGCTGGGTGGGACTTCACACCATAAATGAAAGAAGCTAATAGGGCTGAGGCAGGTGGGGTGAAACTGGAGCCCCAGGAAGGGCTACTGCCAAGTCAGAGCCAATACCCATGAGCTGAAGTCTTAGACAGTGGACCAAGTTTGAGGGTGCAGCCAGAGAAAAAGCAGGCCGAGGTGGGATGGCTGAAGCCCCAGTAGGTGTTCAGAAGCCTGAAGGAACACTTCCTTAAAAGGGAAGCGCTCAAGGGAAGGAGCACAGCCCTCAGTTGCAAAGGCAGAGCCAACCGTCAAGGGAAGCAGCGAGGCTGCTCCTGGCCCCAGGGACTGCCTTCCCAATAATTCAAAAGGTAACATCAAAATCATGGCAGGTGAGAGACTAGAGGTGAGGTAGGCCCAGGAAAGAGCCGCCAGGTGGCTGAGACCACAGCAGGACACTAGGTGCCAAGGTGGTGCCCTCCCCCCGCCCCGAGGCCTCCTACATGTTTATAAGTACATATAATTAGAAAGAACAGTGTTGATGATAATTACTTGAGGTCAAGGAGAGGGTATATTCAATAAGGTATGATGAAAGAGGATATATTTTGAGCCTCACTCTAATACTTATACTGAAAGCATGTTACTCCGCGACCGGTCTCATTTACTTTAGTAGGGCTATACATGGAGTAAAGGCATTGGGTAATGTAAGGGCATCAGAATCAGGCTTGCAGTTATCAAGATGACTCAGGCTAAGTACAGACATTCAAAAAGCCTGAAGCAGAAGTGCTCCAAGTATTGCACCTTACTGAAAGCACCTTAGAATAGTGCAGGAGCAAGCAGAACTGACATTCACCCTTTCGGGGGGGGGGTGGGGCACAGAAGTAGCTTGCACTGGCTGAAGCCAGCAGGCTGGGGTACTCCTGCACACTTCCCAAGAGGCTCCTGAGGCAGCCTCTCTCCCCAGCCCTAATCCCCTTGCCAGCTGTCAGCAAGGGCAGGGGGAGAGAAAGAGGGGAAACAGAGCCACTCTGCCACCCAGTACCCCCTCCAGCTGGCTGGCTTGACTCTTCAGGGGGACCAGGCTAGAACCACTAGCAGGACAACATTGTTCCCTCCACCACCACCACCATCATCATTCTGCCACCCTAGCCTTTTGAAAATGGCAGCTCAGAGCCATGTGTGGTTTTTGCTGGGCCAGGAACTGGGGGTAGAGATTGGGGAAATGGAGCCCCTCTGCCACATGAACTGGTGCTTGTCTGGAGCAGATGTGCATTGGCTCAGGCTAGTTTGTCACACTGTGAGAGGTCCCTGGGATTTCAGGAGACTGCAACCTAACTTATGATGCAGTGGGATCTGGTACAGAGGTTAAACAAAGTGCTCAAGCCTAAAGCGCTTTAATTTGATACCCTATCCATCCAGGGTTATTTTAGATCAAGATCTGCTGCTTTTAAAGTGCTCTATGTGCAATGAAAATCTCTCCAGTTATGGCTGTAGAGTGCTTTCTATTCACTTATTGCATAAGTGTAATATCTGCACCTAGTCTTAGTGTCTTTCATGTTGATCAAGATGGCTTTAATCAATCAAGGAAAAAATCTAAATAAAAGCAGTTAGGACTACAATAAATTGTAATTAAAAAATAATAATTTCTAAACTATTAGGGTGTGAACAGATACAGAACAGCACACATTGCTGTTTTCTGTTTGTACTGTTTAGTTTTTAAAAGTTAAATGTAAGTAATATAATCTGTCAATTGTTTTAGATTCTTTGATACCAAATATTAGGCCTTAAGGGCACCCATACATGAGCAGTGGTGCTTGAAGCAGACTCGATTAACCGGAGCATGGTAATTATTGTGCTCCAGTAGACTCCAGCATCCAGTCTATCAGCATCACCATGCTTAAAAATGTTGGTGGGGCACTTTAACTAAAGTTTGTTCAATGAGCTTTAGTTTAAGGGCCCCCGCCACCATTTTTAAGTGCAGGGATGTCAATACATGAGATGGTTCCGGTGCTTTAATTAGAGTGGCTCTCAGAACCACCATAATTAAAGTGCTCCCCCACTCCCAGAGTACTTGTATAAATGCCCTAAATGTCACTGGATGCAACCAGGTATCTAGATAGCAAGCCTTTTTATTTTAAAAAGTGTGCAGCAGAATGATCTTTCTTCCCATGATCAGTTTAACTCCAAGATAGTCTAACTCAGTAGGAGCTGGAAAACCTGAAATTGGGACTGTGGAAGAGGTATTGTATCTCAGAAACTGGGAGAAGGAGAAAAGGGATGATTCTAGCACAAATGTATCCAGAAGAGGTCCTCTATGTTACCTGTTATTAGGGTGTAGGTTCACATGCCTGCATTTGCCATTCTCTAATAACTATTGAAGACCCTCCAGGGTCAAAGGTTTTTACGTGAGCAGAGGGCCAAAAGATGCATATCACCCTGCAACTAGCAATAAATAGAAAAAACAATGAAGACGGAAAGTGGTTTCATATTTTTTTCTGAACTCCCTCTTCCATATCCTAAGTTCAATTCCTTTGCTGATAGCATGGGCAACTAGTGCCACCTTACTCTGGAGGGGGGTCCCCCCATGGCCAATCTCGCCAACCAGCGGAGGGAAGTCCCCCTGTAGCTGATCTCACTCACTGGCTTCCAGAAGTGGCCACGGCACTCCTGGAAGTGGCTGCAGCACCTCTGGATGTGGCCGTGGCACTCCCACTTCCCAGCAGGCACACTTTGGGGGGTACTGGTGCTCCCACCAGCTCCCCCTGCCTGTCGCCTAATCAGGGAGTGTGGCCTGTCAGGGGGTGCACCAATGCTCTCAGGGGGTGCATGTGCACCCCCTATGCATCACCACTAGCTAGCAGTAAAGTTTCATTGGATCTGTAACACCAGGCAGACAGGAGGCTAAAATAATAGGTTCCTGAGGCAAAGAACAACTCTAGATGAAAGATACAGCACTTCAACAACTCTGTTAAAACACCAGGTAGCGGTCACCACTTACTTGCCCTATACTCTTCCTACTGTCTTTCACAAAATAAAATGAACAGATTCAAAATTCTATCATCCTCTTCAAAAGAAAAGGCACAACATTGCAAAAGGATCAAAAGACTTTAAAATGGCTCCAGAGAAAAGTATAGCTCCACCACCAAATAGTCTGTGATGGTTTTGGACAGACATGACCTGTCAAATGTCTATGAGCATACTATAATTTATGTGAAATTTATTGTGGCAGAGTAGTAGCTTATCTTCTTCTACTAGCCTTTCAGCTACAGTACAACGTAAAATTGTTACTATAAATGAAACTTTAAATCATAAGTCATACTCATAATTTCTAAAATTATTTTATTTCTGCTCTTTTATGAACACATAGCACAGTCATACTTCAATATGGAACTATTCCCCTTCTTACATCTGTTAAGAAAGGCATCTGTTGTAATGTACATCTTTCTCTTCTTTTAGACTTTGGTATTTTTCAACCAGTATTACACTTTTGAAAACATTATTGACTGATTTTTTATTAAAATCTGATCCCCCTTTTCTTTGTCTAGCTGCAAAATTAGTTTCTCTCTTTTGTATATTGGCAATTTAACCACAAAAGCAGGTGTTCATTGCTGCAGAGCTACCTCTCTTAATAAATCTGTTAAACTAATCTGAGGTAAAACTGAAGGAATCAGTGAGTTTTTAACATTACAAATGTAGATGAATTTCTTCCCCTGCTGTTCCAGCTATTTCAGTATTGTATATGTAGACCTGCTTGCCAATTGCTTAGCTTCTTCTGTAGTGTTTTGATCAACTTCAGTGGACAGTAATTTGCAACACCTTTTCTTGCACCTTTTTTTTCCAGATTTGATTTTCCCCTTTTTCACTTGCACTCAGGCAGGTTTGATTAGTTGTTTTCTATTCCATTCCCAACTTTTGCAACATAACTTTTTCTTTCCCTTACGTGCATCCTTTTACCTCTATACTCCATCTTGAACAGGATTACCTATCATGCTACCTATTTAGCATGCCTCAACTAGAGGCATGGGAGCAATCTATAATGCAGATGCCATACATAAAACTGATTAAGTTACAACTGAAACAACTCGGAGCTGGTAAACCAAGGAACCTACACCATTTATTTTATCATTAAGGGCCAGTAATTATGCTTGGTACTCTACAGGATTCAAAATGAAATTGGTTTCTTTACCATTTGAGGCTACAAATCCAGCAATCAGCTCCAAGCAAGCTAGCCCCTGGATAGAGACAACAACGCAGACAAATACAAGGTGCTACACCTAGGGAAGAAGAAGAGTAAGTACAATAACTGGCTGGGCGGCCGCATTGCCAAGAAGAGCCTCAACATTAGTCAATAACGTGATGCAGTTGTAAAAAAAAAAAAGCAGGTTTCATCAACAAGAGTGTTAGATGTAAGAATGCCACCGCACTTGATGCTGGTTCATCCTCATCTAGAGTATTGTGTGCATTTGGGGCTCTACATTTAGAGAGGGTCTAGAGGTGGGTGACAAATGATAAAGGGGTTGGAAAGTGTGCTATGTGAGGAAAGATTGAGAGAACGAGACAAGTTTAGCTTGCAGAAAAGGCCATTAAGGGTGACATGATAGCAGTCTTCAAATATCTGAAAGGCTGTCACAAGGAAGAGGGAATACAGTTTTTCTCCCTTGCTGGAAAGGGCGGGACCCAAAGCAATGGCTAGAAATTGCAGCAAAGTAGGTATAGATTAGAACAATGTTGGGGAAAAACATCCTTGCCATTAGAAAAGTGAAGCAGTTCAATAGACTATCCAGGAACCTTGTGAGGTGCCTTCCAACCCTGTGAGTCTATGAGTGCACCGTAATTGCCTGATACATTGCAAAGTTCTGAGGAAAAATAACTTTAAAATATTTTTGTAGCTATTGGCCAGATCATAAGAACTTTGGATACACAAGACGTTTACTGTGCAGTGGCTCATTAATAAAAGATATCAGACTTACTCAAAGAACCTAGTCTGCCTATGTCCTTAGACCAACACGGCTACAACCTACACCCCTGATATTTGTTATATATTCATTCCATTTAGTTCCTAATATTTTTTTCTGAAATGTTTATTTTTGGATCTACTTATGTATGTATGCCTTATTGTATTTTAATGTTTCACATCCCTATGTTAAGATAGAAATATTTGACTTGAAGATTCTTATTTTTAAGTTGGATATGTTTGACAACCAAGTCTTTAAAGCAGCTACTGCTTTTCCAATTTGTGATTTTATGTTCATCAGGATATCTCTACTGGCCTGCATGTTCCTGCCAAACTACATGACTTGATTTATGTTTGCCTCCTAATGTAGTGCTTAAGGTTAGAGTTGGGTTTTTCATTAGAGTTCTTATTTTTTGTAATGCTAGACAATTATATGAAGAATATCTAAAGTACCTGCCACACAAACAAGAAAATAGCTGAGCTATTTACTAATCTCTCAAATCTGTTTGCAGAAAAAAAAAGTTACATTAACAGAGTTATGGCTAAGAGTATGAGTAATTTAAGGGTAAAAAAAGTTAAAGACATAGGAATTGTTTCATTACTAAGCATAATATACCAAGAAAATTCAAGGAATCCAAGCATATTCACATAAGAAATGCAGTGAAGCTATTCAAGCAACCTTATTTTTTCCCTATTGTGAAGCCATTCAAGCTATCATCATAACTGTATGATTTTGACTAGGTAATTTTAGCATTTTGGTCCCATATTAGAATCTATTGATTTAAAAACCACAATGTTTTCATAAGCTTTTCCCTCAAGGGGAGTGTCCAGACAAGTGCACATATGCGGTTTGTGGCATCTCAAGGTTGCTTGAGGCACCATAAATCATACACAGTGCACATGCATCTGTTCACCACACTGCTAATTTGCAGTATGGCACCAAAATTTGACACCGGGAGATCCCAGTGTAAAAAAAAGAAATAAATAAAATAAAAACTGAAAAAAAACCAACCAGTGTGATGCGCACGGCTGCAGCATGCCCTGCCAGAAATGGAACCTGGCCATCCAGAGCCACACACTGGTTGCTTGCCAGACTTCGTGTGGCTGGATCAGCAGTGCTGATGCCCCAGGAGGCCCCCCAGGACCCCAGATAAGGCAGTTAGGGCCAGCATATCTGGTGCATGCTGGAGTGCATGTGCAGAGGCATGATCTGGGGCATAAAACAGAAGCATAAATATGTGTCTCTGCTACTTGTGCCAGGACAAACACATGTCCCTGCATGTGGGGATGTGCCCATGGTGTCTTTCAAAATGAAAGTTTTTCAAAGAAGAAACTGGCAACTTCTATATTTGAAAAGAATCAAGGACTGTAGCATGCACTGCCATCATGAACATTAATAACAGTTATCCCCACTTTGCATATGGAAAATAAAAAAGAAATGTTAAGTTTTATGATTTGTATTTACAAATTATTGTGGGTTTTTTGTAAAGGTACTTATGCTAAATTGAATAGGATGTCCATAATGCTTGAGTGTTTATAGCAAGAAATGTAGACTTACAGAATCATAATGAAATAGACTTTGAAGGGGCCATAAGAGGATATTTAGTCCAGCCCCTTGCTCAAGGCAGGATCATCACTATCTAAACCATACCACATAGCTAAGCTCTAGGCTTGCATGAGATGGCAGTTGTTTTTATGAAGCCATTTTTTGCAAAACAGAAAAACAGCAGAATGTTACTCAAACTTTATAGAAATTCATAGTTTCTGAGATGCAGAATGTTTGAGTTATTAGGTAGTATTGAGTTAAACAAATTGTTTAAAAAGTCAACATGGTCATAGAATGACTGAATAATCTGTATAACATTAAAGGAACATTTATGTAAGATACAGTATTTATAAACATGCTAGCTACAGGGGCATGCTGGAGCAACTCTGGGCTTCCTGAGAGACTGTTCAGTTGTGGACCTAATGTTTGAAATAGCCTTCCTGTCTCCTAGGTCTGGGTAACTGATAATGACTCCGTTTTTTCTGTATCCACTAACTATTTCAACTCTAACTAAAAGGATAATTGTGTATTGTAAGATTCTATTTAAGAACCTTGCTCCATTCAAGTAGTCTTGCGAGTTGGCTGATCAATTCCTTAACCTGATACTTTTCCACACTCAAAAGTATCAAAGAGATACTTCCACTGTCTGATATTACTATAATGGTCCTTTTGAATTTCTTCACCTTAAAATTCATTTCAGTCAGATCAGCTGAACCCATTTCTCTATTATTATGCAAAAGCTGGATAAAATGTGGCACTGTTTTCTTCCTCTCTCTCTCTATCCTCCTCGCACACCAATGCACAAATGCACACAAACTTTTAACTACTGAGAGCAAAGCAACTTTGTCAATTAGAACAGTAATGATAAAGCACAATGGGGTGATTTGTTGTTTACTCTCTGGCTTAGATCAAGTGTAGTTTCTGCCCTATTTGATAACTCTTTGGACTGCCGGAAAAGGAGGAAAAATTGGTTCTATTGGTTAGTTCATTTGGCAAAACTTTATATAATAGAATGTGTCTTTTTAGATGGCAAGAAGCCATATAGGGGTGTGTGCGGGCCGGGAGCGACCTGAGCCCTTTTCCGTGCTGCACGCGGGCCTTGGCCAGCAGCCCGGGCACGCCGGGTCGGAGAGGGAAGGCCGTCGAGCTGGAATTAGGCACAAACGCGTATCGGTAGTTTTAAAGATTGTTTACTTACACCGAGATGGCAGTGGTGTAGGCTGGAAAACTTGATTGAGTTGCGGTTACAGACAGACAACACAGACGGTCTCGTGGAGGTTGCTAGGCTCCATGGTGCAGAGCTCCGTATGCTCTGGGTGAATGAGCCACCAAAATGGAAATCGTAGATACGTCTTATAAAAGTCGCGCTCGAAGATGGGAAGAGGTGGGCGGTGGATCAGGCCGCCACACTCCTCTGGATCTCACACAGGGTTTCTATTACCCTGCCGTGTACCCAGAGTCCCCACGAGATGGATGTGGAGTCCTCTTCGGCTTGGGCGGAAACCGCTCAAGCCTTTTGTACAGCTAACAGGCCAATCGTTAGCCGCCACGTGTGAATAATGTAGCACTAGCCAATCACAGGGAACAAATTTGCATACCGGTGGCGGGAACTCTTTTGCACCGTGCATTCCTCTTGCAATATGAGCAATGCACTCTGCAAAAGAAGCTGCAGAAAAGGCGGGAAACGTGTCCCTGCACCGGGGTTTCCTCTGCAACAGGAAACCCTCCCGTGCAATGCTCTGCAACTCGGCGGGGATAATTCTGGTGCCGAAGCACACACACAATCATGCCTTTTGGGTCATGACAGGGTGGACAGTTGACCTAAATTGACCTAGATTTGGACTAACCTCTGGCTGTCAATATAGGATTCAATTTAATTTCTTTAGTGTACGCTAAGGGTGTACAACACTTTTTTTTAGGCTCATAATTTACTTTGGCTCAAGACTATTGTCCTGTGTGACAATGGATTAGAGACTGGACTTGGAATGCCTATCTTGAAAATGCCTTAAATGACAAAGACTGGTCTTGGCTGTCATGACAAGGTGGCTATGTTCATCTTCCTTCTTTTTATAGAACTGACTTGCCAGTCATTCTTTTATAGAATGACTGACTTGCGATTTTATTTTTAATGTTTGGAGCTTGTTGCCCACTTTAAGGATTATTTTTGGCTGATGGCTATGCCCATCCATTATCTTTATTATAGAAAATATACAGATATAGAAATTCAGTGTACTATAGCTATACAGGTAAAATGAATTTTTTTCATTTTTTGAATTTTTGAATTTTTTTTAGAAATTAACAACCGGATAAAGCAATCAACACAAGCATAGTTAATATGGAATTAGGGTCTAAGGATGATTCTCAGAAGTCTCCCTCCTACCATCTATATCAGCAGTTTGATTGTAGTATATAGCAATTTACAGTTGATTGTGGAAAAATAATGAATTTTTACAATTAATAAGGGAAACATGCACTATCTACACATTAGTGAGAGACAGAGCAGCAAGGAAATTACCCATGAAATTATAAGGTAAAGGACAGATAAATTGGAAAAGGAGTTCTGAAAAAAACACCCCTCTTACTTTTGTCTAAATCTCTAAAGTAAACCCAACCAGAACTTTTTTTACATATATTTAGTTTCACAAATCTCTCCCTGTTCAATTTTGTTTTTATGCAGTTTTGCAGCTCCTGGTATCAAGTGTATTCTGAAGCTGGATTCTTTATATACCACATGATAAGGAGAGTCTTAACTCTCACTATATTAGGCTTGAACAAAGGAGACCATATCACAATTTTTATAAATTGTACAAACCCAAAGTGTGAGATCTATGCTCCTGCTCTGGGATTTTAATGCTAGGTAAAAATGTTGGAACAACCCCAAATAACCCTCTAAATCCTAGGACTTCCACCACTTTGGAAGAGAGCTGTAAGACTGCCTTCTGATAATGCCACTGTAAGCTCTCCTCAATGAATGTTGGGGCCTTGACCTGGGGACAGGAAGTACGTATTCACCAGGGTTGATAATGGTGGCACATGTTAGCCTGGAGTCTATAATGTAACCCATAAGGCCTGGCTTCTATAATGTAAACCCTTAAAGCTCTAGATTCTTGTCCATATTATAAAGTTCTGCCAGCATAGCTATGTTAGCAACATGTGTAGAAAGGTAATAGTTTTATATCCAACACACATCTACTGGTAACATGCCCGCTGCAGATGCATCTCTGCTGGCAGAAGTTGTTTCTAACAGCGCAGCTTTTGTTGTTTGAGGAGCTGGTGTAACTCTGGTGGCAGAAATATTCCTTCAGGCAGAGCTGCATCTATATAGGAAGGCCTGCCTACATTAGCAATGCCACTCTAGCTGAAATAGCAGGAACCCCTATAGTGTAGACATGCTAATTTCTATACAGTCCCCCAAAATCCTGAGAATCAGGAGGGTGAAGAGAAGGAAAAAGGCACCTTTTTCTGTTCCCTGGGCTGTCATTTCTGTGCTGGGTCCTTAACCAAAACCTTAAACATGTCTTCATACATTTTTATGATTGGTCTAGCATTAGAATATTAGAGTAGGAGAGGCCTTGAATCCTATATCAGAAATATTTTTGTATTTTAGGAGTGTCTCATATCAAATAAATGTTTTCATTCTTTTACATATGCTGGCTGCTTCTATAGGTGGGATTATGAAAAGTGATAAGCAGCTAGATAAGGATATAAATAGATACGTGCAATTTTATCACACTATTATATTAATTATAATAATTATCAAGGTAAAAAATAAAATATAATACAACATAGAGATTATATATACCCTTGAAAAATTATATATATCCTTTAAAATATATTTTATATAGTAAGTCCTGGACCTGTTCCCAATGAAGTCAAATAAAGTCTTGAATGGAAGCTAAAACAGAAACCAAAAATAAGAAAAAAGAACTCTTATAAATATCAATATATCTAATCTTCCCCCCATTTAATCACCTCATCCCTTTGCCTCTCTGTGCTATTTTATGTTATTCAAAATACCTTATGCTTTTATTAATTTTTATATAATGTGTATATTATCATAACCCAGTCTCGGAGCTGGACTAATTTAATAAAAACTGAATGCTGCAGAAACTGTGAACTGTAAGGATTTCAATAATTATGAGGTCCCAGTATAATCTACCAGCAATGACAATGGGTCAGGAAAAGGCCTCCAGTCACATTAATACTGAGGTAGCAAACATAACTCCTACTGTCAAAGTTTGGTAATGAATGAAGAAAAATGGATAAATAGGAATAGATAAAACAGAGAACGGAAAGAAACCTAGGGTGGTGAAGAGAAAAAGATTAGACTTCCAAGCTCTGCAATAGGATTATTATTACTGACTGAGACCTCAAATCATATTAGTCTGAATATCCAAAATGTAGACGTTTATAATGTTTCTGTTTACTAAGGACTTTGCCTGATTTGAACCTCTGACATTCTACTCTCTGAAATCTGATACAGAATTTTTAAATTTCTTAGCCTTAAAATGCTTTTACCAGTCTTTGAATGAAAAAACAGACGAACAAAACAGCAGCTATACCCTCAAACAGTAAGAGATTAAACTTAGAAAAAAGAGAGACACTGAAGCAACAATAAAAGATGACAATAAAAAGTGGTTGACAAAATAACTAGCGAGAACACAATAAAGGAAAAAAGTACTATGAGCAGAATACAATAATCAATTACAAGTCGCAGAGAGGCATTTCATATGTAAAAGGACATTTTTTTTCTCCTTCACTGTTTTGTTTTTCTACACACAAAGAACGATGAGATACTTTCAGGCCTGAATTATTTATCTAGTTTAAAGGAGGCAACCAATCAAGTAAAAGAAAAGAAATGGCTCTACAAAAAAAGCCCTGTGAAATATCAAGAAGAAGCATCAACTTTTCATCATAAATAGCAGCTGTTGCACACTCCTTGGAAATCGAAAGGTGCACAACAGAGAAAATAGTTATGAAAAAGCACATAGCTACTGGAGGAAGCATCAAATAAACTTTCCACTAAATTGATGATATTTTCATGTTTGCCCCTTTCAGCCACAGTACTGAGGTTCACAGTGTAACTAGTTTTTGTCTGAAAGCAAACTCAGTGTGAGATCTCAAGGTGCCATTTACATTGTGCCACTAGGGAACTTAAACATGCTGTGCTTGTCTACCCAATCTGAATTTCTCATTGATAGTGACCAGACTGGCTATTAGTCAAAACTGTGTACATCTACTACATGAGGTTAACATGATTCCTGCACATCTGCATGTTTTACCACATGTTGTGTAATGATACACATTTTATAAATATTGATTTTATCACAGACTTCCTTTAAAGAAAATGAAATATTTTGTTCATTCAATAACCTTCTGCTGACTGGAAATCATATTATGGAAAAATGTCCTTTTGTATTGTCTATATAATCTCGTCTTTTATTTCCTTACTTTTCATGCTGAACAGTAATGCCCTGAGTATCAAAAGATAATGCTAAGAGACATCCAGTTTAAGGCTACATACAAATAAGAGATATGATGTTGTATTTTTCTATTTGCATTTATCACTCCTAACTACAGAGACTTAAGCATCCAATTATTACAGTAAGTTAGTTTGTAATGAACAATTACCACATATTGCAATATTTAAGTAAACATCCTGACATATTATAGGACGAATACTGCTTTTTGAAAGGCACCAGCCTTTGACATGCTATCAAGAAGCTCTCATGCTATGATGATCAGTAGTATAGAAATGATTATATAACAAAGTCTTAATATATCTGGTTCTCTACATCTCCCCAGATACAATTACATGCTGCATAGTAATTCCAAGTAAAAATACATGTGACTAAAATGTTAAGTGACAAATCCCTTCCCTCATGCCTAAAGGAGAAAAGGTCTGAGGTTCCTCAGCTTCTTTTGCTGTTACAACTCTCTTTGTTGAAGGCAGAAGCCATCAACAGATTGAATTTGGGCAAAGGGGACCAGTCTGATAAACCCATAGAAGGTGGCATTAGCTGAGCACAAATCTATTGGTCAGTGTTTTTCCAGGAAATAGGCCTTTATTCTGAACTCACCTGACTGCTCCCAGATGTTTTGAGCTAAAAGCATCTGGTATACACTATGTGGCTACAATAAAAAGCAACCATACTACAAAGAATAGATATTTCCCTTACTATACTTAAATTTAAAATTGTCCTTAGTCACACAGGGCTAGGCTTCATCAGAGTTGTTAGAGAAAAAGAGGAGGATAGGTATGTCACTCAGCTGTTTCCTTCTGGCCCCCAAAATGCTTCTTTCAGAGATTTGGGCTTTTGGGGTTCCCCTCTCTATTGTGTTTGCACAAGGACATATAGAAATGTACACAGGAGAGATGATAAGAAACTGTAAATGGTTAACAAGATAACCAGAAGTCAATAAATTCTCATCTAACAGGCTTTATAAGCAGGTGTAATCTAATGTGTAGTTGGATGTTATTAGTATGCAATATTGTAATTCAAATGAAAGAATTCAGTGTGACCAATGGAAATGGTATTTGCTATTAACTAGTCAAGACAGCAGCAGGTCTAAACTATCTGCATCTCATTTTGGATTTAATTATTGCAATAACATCTCATTTGCTCGGAGGTATTATAATTATCTTCTCATTTAAATGGAGAGGTATTTTAATATGAATGCAGTTAATGAGGCAAAAGGTTGAAAATGTCCGCAGCTCTGAGCTTTAAAGTAGAACAAACTATTTTTTAAATTGAACCTTAATGCAAGTTAAATGCATTTTCATTCTCCCAAATGCATAGTATACGCCCAAGTAATTTATAATGATTTTTGCAAATCAGAATGGTGTTAAGTTAAAAATTATGTAAGGTTTTAATTGGTAACAAGTGCTGATATTTATCAATTTTTGTGTTCTTTGCCTTTTCAGATGTACATTTAAAAAATGTAAGTGCTCATTTAATTTGCTGCATTAAAAAGAAACAAAACAAAACAAAACAAAACAAATTCCAGTCGGTCACAGGTAAAGTTCAAATCCATTACATAAATATAAGTATGTTGGCTTATCATAATTCATCTGACCAAATATAACCTTAAAATACTAATAATTCTTGCACTTACATTCCAAAAAAAATCAGCATTGAAATTTATTATATAATTAACATCCATTACAGTGTATGCATCTAGTTTTATTGAATATTTATCATATTCCTGTCATCAAAATATCCAGGTGCACTTTCACAGGTTAGATAATCAGTATTCTCATTCAGATGCATGACAATTTGAAAACTAAAAATCCAATATGCAATCACACAGAACCAGTATATACAAATAATACAGTGTCCACACACATCTGTATGCAGTCCCCATTCCTACCCATGAGAGTGTAAAATATAATAGATGGACTCAGAGAAGAAAGATGTTTCTAGGAAATAAAATAATCACTTTAATGCACTCTCCCATATTCCCAAATTATGTAATAAACTCGTAAGTATCCAATCTGTCTATATCAGCTACTTCCCAAAGGATTCTTTTGAAGAATCAGAGCTAAGAAGTACTAACTTACCAAACCAATTCTGTTAGTTGTGAAAGGCCTCCATATTCTGCGTGTTTCCTTTTGCGTGTCTGCTCCTGGCTTTTTTCAAGTTCATAATGCCTACGTGGCAATTAGAGTTTACAAGGTACAAGTACAGTCAACACATAACATTATTCAGGATCACACAGGAAGTGACAAAGTTCCATTGTTTCTCTTCTATTCCTTTCATTCTATTCTGGGAGAAACCCCAGGCTTACAAAATGCTTAGTCATAATGAACTCTAGAGCTCTGTGATCCAGTTGTACCAGTGAAGGATGAGCTCTTGTCTGCTGGTTGAACCAAACCCTACAGTCAAGATCTCTTTTCTATATGGGCCTGGCTCCATAGAATTAAATTTCCCTCCTTGTGTACATAACTGGCTCTTCCTTTAACTAATCTGCTCCCCAGTCTTTTCTCCATTGCAGAGTCAGTGCTTCCTCAGCTGATCAGAAGCTCTAAGCAGTCACATACTTTCCTGCTTCAAAATGTTTAGTGTGGTGCCACTGCATAGTGGTGCTATGTATTCTTCCTATAAACTGGCCTCTAAACTCTGCTACTACTCACAAATGAGGCCAGACTTTGGACAGGAAGTTTATCATCCCCTATGATGAGCTGTACTCCATATATACATCATTGGAGTAGACATGCCCTTGACTGCCCTTATTTTACGGCAGTCTGTCTTCAGTTCCTCTACTCTGACCAAAAGGTTTGCTGAGTAATACTATTTTTAGAGGGACTTGACTTTTTGTTATTTTTTTTTTAAATCTTTTCATCTGTGTAAGAATCCCTGTATGTTGCCATCACAAACACTTTCTGATCTGTGCTGCTGTTTTTCTCAAATCCAATGAGGACGTTGTCTGCAATTATTTTTTCATCAGGTAGCCCCTTAAGTGCATGGATGGATATTCTCAGAAATGCATCAGCGCTCTTTTCCTTCCACAGGAAGGTACAACAATCTGTAGTGACAAAACGATGCTGCAAAAGTCACCAGCTTAATGAACACTTCATCCAGCTTTATGTGCCAGAACCCAAATGTCATATTCCTGACATCACAAAGTATAAATATCCCCTTTCTGGAAAAGTCTCTCAGGATTATCAACAACATATGAAGTAGACAGTGACAATTTCTCAGTGCTCAATTAAGTATTTTTGGCTGTATTCAGATCTGTAATTTGCCTGACAGATGTTTTGCAAGTACAGTTAGGAAGTAGTGTTATTTTCTGATTCTATAGTATCTCTTGCTTTTTAGATCTCACCAGAACTTTTCCCTTAGGCAGTCATCAACCCTGACAACATATACATTTAATACCATCTGCTGATGGATTGGACAAGGCCTGCCTTCTTGTATTGCGTATATGAAATTCATGGGCTGTTCAGATATGTGGCCTGAAGAGATATTTTCCCCAAAAAGTCTGTGGCACATACTCTCATCAATGACCACAAATTTCAGGAGCTATCTTTTGTTAGATTGTCATTTTATTATGGCGAGAAAGCATTTTTCCATTCTGTATTTTCAGAAACTGGTTTCTAATGGTCATGCCTATATCCAGTTCATCCTTGGGAATCATGTTGGATAAGCATTCCCTGTAGTTGTGGGTGAGGGCTTGTTGTGGAAAATGTAGGTATTCTTTTAATTAAACAATTGCCTAGAAATACATGGGACTGGATTCATTGGCCCATGAGGCCTCTTCCAGTCCTATGTTCCAATGTACCAGCGTTCTTCACATGCTGACATTGGTGTTGAATATGTTTGTATTGTATCAAGTCCTCCTTTCCTGAATAACAAATGATTATATGCAGACCTATTTTAGCAGAATTCTTCCTTGGCCTATCTCCAAACCAGCATATGTGGTTAAATCACTTTTCATTGAAATATTCAGTGCACTTGTTACATCAGTTAATGAAACCTGCTATAATAAATACAAGTTACTATGGGTAAGAATTCCTGATGATTAGTTATGCATACTGTAAAATAACAATCCTTGAAGATGGTGTACTTCTATATTCAGAAATATATTAAATCCCCTTGTGAGACCAAGCAGTTCATGCTGATTGTGGTCCTTTGTACACTATTACCACTACTCATATTACCAAAATTTCATATGGACATGATAGACACTGTTCCCCCTCCCTTGCACTGAACAGAATTCACACCATTCCACAATTTCATCATACTTTGGAGGGGACAGGTCTTTAAAGTTTCCAAGTGCCTATTTTGAAGTACTCTAGGAAAACAGATACTGTTCCTCCCTCATGAAATAACAGTTTTAGTGTTCAGCATTACATTATCTGTAAACTCAAACTCTTATTTCTGCTGAGTTTGTGCCCTTGCTACATTCTTGTCGGCAAACTCTAGCAATCTTCAGGACTTCGGTGTATTTATGTTCCCTGATTAATATTATTAGTGATACAGAGTAAAACTATAGGAACAGGGCTTTAACATGCGTCTGCATGACCAATAGTCTGTACTGGTCTGTACTAAGAAACTTAGTTTCATATCATATTTGCAAACAACCTTTATTATTCCTATCCCCTTGTTCCCCAGCAATAAACACTCTTAATGAAGTACAATCCACTTTTTCAGTTCTATTAAAAACTTCACAAACATTTTTCAATACAAAAAACTATTTAAGGCTGATTTACAGAGAAGAGTGTATATATATATATAGATCATATATATATATATATATATATATCAGTCATATAGGATAAAATCATTACAAAGACAGGTTTTTTTTCTCCACAAACACAGGGAATTCAGAGTTAAGTTTAAATTTAAAAGAAACTGAAATACGTTGAGGTATGGCAGCAAGAAATTAAGGATCCCAACCTCTTTCCTATATTCATATCATGCAAGGGACATCTAGTTTCATTAAGAAAGTTATTGTTTGCAATTACTAATTACACTGAATTTAAAAATGGTCATTATTATAATTTCTATTCTCACTATAATGTAGAGGTTTATGTAGTAGGTGCCATACCCCAATGGCTAAATTCAACAGTGAAAAAACCTGAGGCAGAATGGATTCAACCTCTGCACGTTAGTGTAAATTGCATAGATTTTACTGATAAGCAAGTGAACAGACATTCACTTTTGATTCTAGAAATGCAGCCACATGCCTGCAGTGGCCCAGGCTAGAACTTCGACTGCAAGCCTATTATATAATAAATGCATAGTCACTATTGTTTCTTACCAGTCACATTAAAAATTGTGGTTTTCCTAAAGGAAGTTTTGTCGTAGAGGCCAGAAATGAATTATCTTGTCTGTCTGCTGCACTTTTTCCGGAATGTCTGGAAAGATTCTAATTTTTGCCTGATGAAATGTGAGTAATTTCCTCACACAAAGAAGGCTGAATGAAACAGCCAGGAGAAACCTCTTCAGTAAAATCTAGTTACTGCCAAAGGCCACGAGGGAGCAGGTCGAAGTCTGGTTCTAATAGTAAACTTGGGGTAAACTTGGGCCAAGAGTTTTAATGCATTTTTATTCTGTAGTCTGGTAGGTAACTCTCTAAATGGGATAGCAGGAGTTTGTTTTTGCATCTGTGTTCTCTCTCTCTCTTT